>NW_027099990.1:0-97326 GCF_031753505.1 Anomalospiza imberbis
CTCCAGATTTCAACCCACGTGCACACCTGTGTGAAAACCCTCACACAGAGGGAGTCCCCCTTAACACTGGAATGGAACTAACTGGGCGTGTGCCTTGGAGATTTGCAGAAGGCCTTGGTCTTCGTGTGGGAGCTCAGTGCTCCCTTGGACACCCTGCCCTGCATGGCAGAGGGCTGGTGGGCTGGTGTGCTGTCGGCTGACGAGGTGCCACAGCCAGGCATTTTCTAAGGAGTCCAGGCAGCCTGGGGAGATCTCCTGCCTAGGCTTGCTTTCACTGCCAGCTGGAAAGAGCTTTTTCTGCTGCCATTCTCTTTCTAGGGGTTTGGAGCTGTTTATAAAGCCCTCGACACCAGCACAGGACAACAGGTAAAGTGTCAATACCCCCAGGAGTTTCTCCTAAGCTCTGCTGTCTAGAAACAAGGCGGTTTGGCACAGCTCGCTGTGTCATGGCACAAGCACTCTCTCCGTGCTCCTTCCTCTCTCCGTCTCCCTCTCGTGCAGGGAGCCACTTCTCAAGTTAATGGTCGCCAATGTCTTTTTAGGTGGCCATCAAGATAATGTCGCTTGAGGAGATGTCCGAGGAGCTGGCTGTCAATGAAATCCTGGTCATGAGGGACAGCAGGAATCCCAATATTGTTAGCTACTTAGACAGGTTGGGATATTCTCTAGTCTATGTAGCTTTAGAGAGTGCAAGCCAGAAGTGACAACGCCCTTTGGTCAACCAGCAGAAAATGGAGCTGTTCATGATTTCTCTGCAGGGGAGGGGTTTGCACCTGGTGTTGAAGAATCTCTTCTGGCATATGTAGCTTGGACAGCAGTTGCAAAAGCCTGGGTCAGGCCCTCGGGTGACTGAGCTGGGCCCGTTCCTCTCTCTCTCTCTCTCTGTCTCCATGCTGTGGTTTGCTTCTTTCAGCTACCTGGTGGATACGGAGCTCTGGCTGGCGATGGAGTTCATGGACGGCGGCACGTTGTTTGATGTGCTCAGTGCAGTGTACCTGGAGGAAGGACAGATAGGCGCTGTCTGTCGGGAGGTGAGGGATCCCGCTTTTGCTTCCCCCGGCCTGCCCAGGATGGCTCTTGTGAACTGGTGGTTAAGGACAGCAGAGATTTCTTGCTCCCGGCTTTCTTTTGCTGCTGCTGTCACGACACAGAGGAGAAGTAATAGCATTCGTCTGAAGTGAGCTGCCTGTCGGAGTCCCCGCACTCCTCAGGCTCTGTTCTTGCACTCTTCCCTACTGTCTGTACTCTGGCGCTCGTGCTCGCTCACTTGCTTCGTTTCCTGGTTTCCTCCTCTCAGCTTTGCCTCTGAATGTTTGCCTGGAGCCTGTCTGTCTGTCCTACTTTCCTTGACATTCTAAGCCCGCATGCAGGTGGCAGAATTTCAAGCCAAGGCTAAAGGAGATGTCCTCAGCTTCAAAAGATAGCATTGCAGCCCCGATGGCGATGGATTCTGAAACAGGTCTATTGTGCTACTTCCCCCTCTGCTGCCACAGGGCTTCCGAGAAAATCTTTGCCACGCTGCTCGCCAGCCAAAGGTCACGTGCTTGGTACCCACGGCAGGATGGACTTGTGCAAGCTCCAATGCCTTCACTTTGAAATATAGAAAACACTTCTAAGAGCACTGAAGCAGCATGCTCTTCCTCTTGAACGCACCATGATAGTGCAGCCTCCTTCACAATTCCCTGAGAAAGCTGTCAATCTCTTAGAGCCCTTTCCTTTATTGTAGGAGGAAATCAGATGCTGAAATGTTAACTTTCCCTCCCTTCTTTCTCTCTCAGTGCCTGCAAGGACTGCATTTCCTTCATTCCCGCCAAGTCATCCACAGAGACATCAAAAGCAACAACGTTCTTGTGGGCATGGACGGATCGGTCAAATTGGGTGGGTATCCCTGCTCAGGTGCAGCGCTCCCTGCGTGTGCTCTGGGGTTGCTTTTTGCTGACTGCCACTTGCCCAGAAGCGCTGTTCAGCCAGTTCATGAATCGTGAGGGTGTTTTTGAAATGGCCAATGCCTTATTTCCCTGGCTCCAGCCACGTGGAAGGAGAGCTCGGCTGCGTTTTCAGCTAGATTCAGCACGGCCTTGTCAGGCTTGGGGTGGGCCATCCTTTAGCCTGGTTTGCCAGTGTTAGCTGGCTTTGACAGGGTTTGTTTTTCTCCTCAGCTGACTTTGGCCTCTGTGCTCAGCTCAGCCCTGAGCGCAGCAAGCGCAGCTCCAGTGTTGGCACGCCCAGCTGGATGGCACCGGAAGTGGTGAGAGGAGAAGCCTATGGCCCCAAAGTGGACATCTGGTCCCTGGGGATCATGGGGCTGGAAATGGTGGAAGGGGAAGCTCCTTACGAGAGGGAAGCCCGTCCCAGGGTAAGGTGCAGCTTAGAAAGGGGGCTCTGTGTGGGGAGAGCTGTTGCGGCTAGGAAAGGAGCAGGCAGAGTGTCCTCTTCCATCCATGTGCTGTAGGTTTTTGAGCTGATAGAAAGGAACGGGCCCCCAAAACTGCAGAACCCCAAGCACCACTCGGCTCTCCTGCGCGACTTTCTGCGCTGCTGCCTGCAGGCAGACGAGGACAGGCGCTGGTCTGCCCAGGAACTCCTGCAGGTAAGAAAAAGCAAAGGGGCAAAAAGCCCCGTGAGGACACCTGCATCAAGGGATCAAGAGGAGTGTGGGTCACGTGGGTGAGACAGGTTACAGGACAGGAAGGGCCCATGTGGAATGGGCTGCCCTCGGTCCTCTTGGTGTGTCGTTCTGATAGCCAAGGAATCCTGCTTGGGCCCGTGAGGATGGGATCATGGAAAGTAACGGTTCCTTTCATGTTGGTTTTTCTTCTGGCAGCATCCGTTTGTGACCTCAGGCGAGCCAGCCTCCAGCCTGGCTGCTCTGATCACCTCAGCCAAGCAAGAGCTGGAAGACTGGAGAGGAGACGCTTGCGCCTGAGGAGGCCCTTGTGCCGTGCCAGCTCAGAGCAGGGAAAAGGGGATGTATAGTGTTCCGGCAGAGAGTTAGCCACCCCCTGACTTTTAAAAGGAGCTGTGCTGTAGATAGGAAATGTAATGGCTTCGTAACCTTGCCATTTTATTAAAATGACACATTTTTATTAAAAATGGTGTTCAATGTTTATTGCTGTTGTTTTTTTCTCTCAAAAGATTAACTTTTAAAAATTAAGGAAATTGAGGGAGTGACTTCTATGGACTACAGCATCTAGGTAGCTTGGACAAGAGGGGATTGTTTAGCTTGGAATAGAGTATTGTTAATTTAGGGAAGCTCTGAGGTATCTTTTAAGTAGAAAAGAATGAATTGTCCTGATAAGAATTAAGCTGTGAGAGGGAAAGCTGTGATGCAGCAGAACTGCACCATGCAGGCGCTACAAGCTGTCAGCCTGATCAGGGCAGAATGATGAAGATGAAGAAGCAGTGAGGGGATACTTTGTTTCAGCCAGAGTGGCAATAAAACTAAAATATCCAGAGTTTTGGAAGGCTTCCTTCCCTGCCATGCTGTAGCTAAGCTCGACGGTCCCTTTCAGGGGCCCAAAGAGCATGCTGAGCTAAGCAGCTTGGCTTACCTGAACTGGGGAGAGCAAGTGCAGGAAAACTGGAGAGGAGACGCTTGTACCTGAGGAGGCCCTTGTGCCTCGCCAGCTCAGAGGAGGCAAAAGGGGACGTATCGTGCATTGGCAGAGATTCAGCCATCCCCTGAGTTTTGTTGAGGAGCTCTGCTGTAGATAGGAAATGTAATGTTTTGAGGGTCTCTTAGCTTAGCTGTCTTTAGTTAGGACTATAGACCATAGAAAGCTTCATTCATGACGAAGCATTGTTTAGATAAGAGCAGAGTATTGTCGATGTAGGGAAGCTCAGAATTATCCTTTAAGGAGAAATGAATGAATTGTCATAAGAAGAATTAAGCTATCAAAGAAGAAGCTGGGATTCAGCAGATCCGGAGCACACATGTCCCACGTGCTTGCAGCCTGAACTAGCCATCTGGAGGACAAAATGAGGAAGATGAAGATGGTGATGTAAGCAGAAGATGCTCTGTTCCAGCGCTTGGTTTCAGCATGACTGGCCATAAAACCTCTAAACCCTCCAGAGCCCTGGAATGTTCCCTTCCATGTCATGCTGTGCCTAAGCTGGTCAGTGCAGTGCCTACGAAGCTGTGCGCTCGGGATGGGCTCTCCCGTTCATGGCTTTGCACTGCTTCCGAGTGGCCCAAGGCTCTCTCCCTTCACAGAGGGGCCCTGCCCTGCCCTGCCCCATGTGGCCCCTGACAGCTGCTCCACACCGCCCCACCTGGCTTGCAGAGACCTTGTCCCCCATGCCCTGGCATCTCCAGTTCCAGCTGCACCTCCTGGTGTATCAAGAGAAGGGACCAAGCCCCTCTTGTTTGTTCTTCCTGGCAATCACTTGGTATTGAAGAATAAAGGAGGGCTGAAACTCTTGAGGCCCAGAGGCCTGCCGCTGGAGCTCTACTACCTCAGTCCTGAACGGTGACCAGAGTCAAAGAGAGACACCCCTCTCTCTCACCCATAAGCATCTGCAGGCTTATGTTAATGCAACAGGTTTTATTGGTATCACCCCGTTCAACCGCCCTTTTTTCCTGATATGAACTCCCCCTTGAATGTTCTCCCCTCTCTTGTCCCCTGTTGGTCTCAGTTTACTGCAATGCTCCGCTCCTGTTACCTCACTGGTTCCCCACATGGCTGCCCCTCCTCTGCCTCCCTTGTACTCAGTTGCCGTTGGCCCTCCGAGCTGCCCCTTTTCCCCTCATATTAAGCCCTGTGTCCTCAGCCCCATTTTGTCTCTGTCCCTGGAGCCTCTTCATGGCACTGAGGCACCTTTGCAGCTCCACACAAAGACCAGTCTCTCGCCTCATTCACCAACATTTTAAGCAAGCATGCTCCACATCCTGGGAATGCAGAGGCACAGAGGCCAGTTGTGGACGTGTGCTAACAGAAACGGCGCGTCTTCCTAACGCTTCCCTCTCTTAAACCTTTGGAGCTCCAAAGCGCTCTGCTCAAGTGGGTCTGAGGGCCTACACTCAGCTTTCCACGCTACCGTCTCATTCTTCCTTCTCTAAGCCCTACAAGGGGCTGGTTGATGTCAGCTGACTTGGAAATGGGGAAAATGAGATGCTTTCTAATTGAGGCAATTCTTCTGGGTAACTACTGCAGGGTTTTTTCAGCAACAGAATTTCAAGATAGTGCTGGGCCTTTCAGCAATTGCATTGGTTTTCAAATGCCACCCTCAGCATCTGAAGTGTGAGGAGCCCATTGTAAAGCTTCTTTAAAGACAATGTGCTGTCCACCAGCAGAGGACCGGTCTGTGCTGAGTCACCAGAAAAGCAAGCTAAGCCAGGGATCATTATTCCATGGGAAAACAGAGTTGAATTCCAGAGGAGTCGCATGCACTTTTTTCCCCCTCCCCTCCCACCCAGTACTTCCATTCAACTTTCCAGCTGATTCCTGGATTGAGCTGGAAATTTTGACAGAGAGGGGAATGACTGCATCTGATTTTTACTGGGATTTGGCTATCTGAACGTCTGCTTGGAATCTTACAGGAAGCATAGAGTCTAGGCAAACCTCTGTGAGACTGCAGCTTTGGACTGTTCCAAAAGGCCCTTCCTTGGGCTCGACATCTGCAGGGCATTGCAGAGCAGTGGGCTGCAGGCTGCTGCCAGATATCCAAAACAGCACAACTCTGACAGCCCAAGAATCACCGCACAGCTCCTCTGGATGTTCGGAGGCTTTCGATGGCCAAAGCAAGAGCAAGCAGGACAAGAGGAGCTTTGTGTCAAGAGCTAAGCCAGCATCTCCCTGCCACATAGGGAGGTCAGGCTCCAAACAGAGTGGGAGCAACAATCAGCATGCACCTGTGTGCTCAAGAAGCAGCTGCACACTGCAATACTCCTGGAAATGTATTTACTTTGCTTCTTTTTTCCCCTAAATGTCACGGAAGAAGTTGACTTTTCAGAACCAACGAAGATGCCAGCCAGAAGAAGCACGCTTGCTTTTGGTTCTTGCGTGCTGGCTGGGCCGGTGTGTTTTCTGAGTTCCCCTGGGGTGCCTTGAGCACTGGCTTATGGACTGTAAGGACATGTTCTGCTGCTTTATGACCGAGGAGAACTTCCCAGGCTTTTCTTTTGCATCCACTGTACAGAAGGTTTGGTTGCCGGGCACAACAAACCCAGAGCAGCTGCTATTGTCAGGTCAAGGGAGCGGTGCCACGTCACAGTGCTGTCAGCACAGCGATGTCCCGGTGCACCCAAGGCCTGGTTGTCCAGAGCAGCTTTTCCGCTCACTCCCTGCAGGAGGATCCTTGTGATCAAGGAGTTCTCAGCAGACGGCCTGCCCCCCGAGAGGAGTCTTGGTTTTTCCCTTGGGTGGCATTCAGTGTGCAAACCCGCAGAGCACGGCTAAAATGATCGGGCGAGTCTGTGCCGCGGTGTGCACCGTCTTTTCTCTTGCTTATTCTGGCTATTACCTGATCCACCTGACTCGTAAGTAAAGGTTTATCCTGGGGCTGGCATCACCTGGCTTTTGCCTCACTCTGCTCTTTATGCCGCAGTAGTGACCAAGTTTCTTTTGGGAACAAAATTGCCATTAAGATGCCACCGGTTTGGTAAATCTGCTGCCAGCAGCATCAGCTAAGAAGGGGGTATCTGTACTGGGTGGTAGGCGCAGAGTATTTGCAGAGTATTTGCAATGTAATTTGCAACCTGCAGCGCTTGCGTTCCCTCCCACGGGACAGCGCGTGGCAGTGGAGTCTGTCATTTCCTCAAGCTTGCTGCTTCAACCAAGACAACCTGCAAATTGCAGACTCCGGGAAGAGATGCTCAGAAGTACTCTGAGCATCTGCGCTTCTCTCCAGGAGTGAAGGAAAGCATCTTTTGCTCCAACTTCTGCCATTCACAGGCCTTGGCTGTCTGACTTGACCCTTTTATGGTGCGCCAAGAAAGCCATTCCCTTGGCAATGCGGGACCAACTCCAATCCAGTTAGGGTTTGCTGCTGAACCCAGGAGCTGTTCCTGGGCTGCTTCAGCAGAGAGCTGCCACAGCAAGGGGGCCCTTTGTGGAAGCTTTGCTGTTGTATCGTCTTCAGCCAATTGATGGGAAGTAGTGCATGCAACTAAAAGAAGTATCTATAAAATGCAGGAAAGAGAAGAGGAAAATGCTGCTTGAGCTGTTGGGCAGAACAGAAGCTCAGCCTGTTAAAGAACAACTGGCATTTCCATGGCCGTGTTTCTATTCTCTCCTGGCAAAAGAGGCCCAAATGTAGACAGAGCCTACTATAGTGTCCTTGTTGTTCTCTTGCTTGCTGTGGGAAAGGGCTGTTGCTCCTTGAGGCATGTTGGGAAAGGGAAATGCTCTCCGTTGGGAATGACTTGTGCTGTGGGAGCCCCCTTTCTAAGGGCACTTTTCTAAGGGCCTCTGGTTCCTTTTCCCTTGCTCCCTGCAGGTCACCTCTCACACAGATGGAGACAAGCCTGTCCTTTGGTGAGTAGCAAAGGAACCTCTGACGTTGCTGGCATGTAAGAACTGTGCAGCAAGCTGTGGGCTTGGCCTGTTGTAATAGAGTGTGGAGTGCCCGGCTGAAAGAAAGACCAACTGCCTGGTGGCATCAGCAGTAGCAAAGGGAGCACTGGCTCCTTCCTAATTTTCCAGTGAAGAGCCTTTCAAGAGATGAAAGGCAAATGTGACAGCTCCAAGGTGTCTTGCTGATTCCAGCCAGCATGGAAGATCAAATGCGCAGCAAGAGGGAGTACCACCTCATTCAGCCATCTTCATAGGGCTTTCATGACTCAGAATCCCACTTGTATCCAAGTCTATAATTTGCCCTTCTTCTGGGTGCTTTCCCAGCTCAGTAGAAAGCAGCCCTGAAAGGATTGGCTGTTCCCAGTCTCTCTCACTTCTGTCTGTCTGCAGGGCTCAACCACAGGGTCAGCACCTCCTCTGGCTGACACTGTTATTGAGGAAGTGGATGAAGAGGAGCAAAACAACATCAAGCCTCCAGCTGCTCTCCCTCCACAGCCTGAACTTGCAGAGCCAGTAAGTGGCATCTGAGCTTGGCACTGCCTGTGGTGCAGGGCCAAGCTTCAAGCTTTGGATGACCCAGCCCTCGTTGCTCGCGGCTGAAGATGCTGGGGGCTGTGTGCCTGCCATGACGTAGTGCTGCTTCAGCCAAGCCAGGGACCCCTGGCCAGTGGGTTCTGAACTTTGACACTTGAGCGTCACTTTTCTGGGATGCTGAGAGGGCCCGAGAATGTCTCTTGGGATCAGACAAGAGGCAGCATTAAATTATTCCCAATGTAGAAGTGAGCCCCTTGTGCCCACTGTCAGTGCGGGCTGCCTGCAGTCAGTGGACGGAGTGGTGCAAAGCCTCAGTTGACAGCCTTGCGGGATTATTTTGGGAGACGCTGGTCCCTGAAAGGGACAAGCCACTCTCCATGGACTAATTAGCTTCAGGCATAAAGTAGACTGTCCTGGACTTCCCCACGGTCAGAGCAGGGTTTGGTGAGGAGAATCCTAGGAGGCTCCACATTGTAAAGGGCGGATGGGTCTCAGCAGGGCTGGAACGCAACTCCCATGGGCTGCCCCCTAATGCCTGAAATACAGAGGGGAAATCAGAGAAACAGATCAGAGAAGGGGCACGCTCCAGACTTGTGGTCAGACAGTTGCATGCTAGCTCCATGGTGATTTCATTGTCAAGGAAAACACGGGAGGAGGAGGAGGAGGAGAAGAACAAGGCTCTGGGGCCGTGCTCTGATCTCTTTCTGGACCTTTTCAAACCCATTGATCCCCTGCTGCAGTGGTCTTGCAGGAAAGCCGAAACGGTGGAGCAGGGAAGTGGCCATGAGGGGCTGTATCAAAGCAGCCTTAGTGGTTTTCCCATTGCCTTTGAGAAGGGGACATCCAAAACTCCCTAGCTGAGGAGGCCTGGTGGTGGCTGGCAGCATCTTCCAAAAGCCTTGCTTTTGCTGTGTGCTCTCCGGGGCATCTGTACCAGCCACCCTTCTGAGGGGCAATCCTTTCTTGTCCCAGCTCAACACAGGCTCTGCCATTCAGCGTGCTGCTGGACCAGCATCGCCTGCAGCAGCCAGCGCTCCCCCAGCTGCCGGCCCTTCATCCGGCAGCCCAGCCCAGCAGCCCGAGATGAGAGAGGAGCAGGGCCTGAAGACACTGAGTACGTCTGGTGTATTTCTTGTCTGCCAGAGCAGTGTGTTGTCTGCGGTTCCCGGTGTAGGCTCAGCCAGAAGTTCCCCCTCAGTCTCGGAGGCACTCAACAGAACCTGTGGTTGTGCTTTGAGGCAGTGAGGGAGTGCTCAGGGTGTTCCTGCTGCCTCTGGGGGCAGCTGAGCCTGGCTTGGATCTGCCTGGGCTGCCTTCTGTGCCAAAGGCAAAAGCAGAGATTGCTTCTGGTTGAGCAGAAGGGCTGGCACGTCGCGAGTGACTAGGCCCCAGGCAGCTCTCAAACTCCTGACAGTGGGGATGCATTTTGGATTGTCCGGGGAGCAGCGTCTCTGGTTGAAAGTGAGCTCCTTGCACGGCTTTTGTCTTTCTCAGGGAGCATTGTGAGTCTGGGTGAGTCAATGAAGAAATACAGGGCATTTGAAGAACTTGGACGAGGGTAAGTGTGACGTCTACTCCATAAAA
This sequence comes from Anomalospiza imberbis, assembly GCF_031753505.1. Classification (NCBI taxonomy): domain Eukaryota; kingdom Metazoa; phylum Chordata; class Aves; order Passeriformes; family Viduidae; genus Anomalospiza; species Anomalospiza imberbis. The sequence goes on from NW_027099990.1 coordinate 9,633, forward strand.
CAAACCATGGGCCGGGTCTTCAGCTTATGCAATATCAAGCGTGAAGTCAGGCAAGCTCCAAACATGGTCAGACTCTGGCTTTGCCTCCTGCCACCTCTCAGGATTGCTCAGTCAGAGCAGTCAGGAAGCATCATCAAAGACAACTTGATGCTAGCCATGTCTCGCTTGCAGCACTGAGGAGCAGGAGCTGAAAGATCCCCTGCCTCTGTGTCTGTGTGGCCTCAAAGAGCACCTTGCCACTCAAGAGCTGCCTGATAACAGTTCTACAAGGCAGTGTTTTCAAAGTTAGTCTTCTCCAGATTTCAACCCACGTGCACACCTGTGTGAAAACCCTCACACAGAGGGAGTCCCCCTTAACACTGGAATGGAACTAACTGGGCGTGTGCCTTGGAGATTTGCAGAAGGCCTTGGTCTTCGTGTGGGAGCTCAGTGCTCCCTTGGACACCCTGCCCTGCATGGCAGAGGGCTGGTGGGCTGGTGTGCTGTCGGCTGACGAGGTGCCACAGCCAGGCATTTTCTAAGGAGTCCAGGCAGCCTGGGGAGATCTCCTGCCTAGGCTTGCTTTCACTGCCAGCTGGAAAGAGCTTTTTCTGCTGCCATTCTCTTTCTAGGGGGTTTGGAGCTGTTTATAAAGCCCTCGACACCAGCACAGGACAACAGGTAAAGTGTCAATACCCCCAGGAGTTTCTCCTAAGCTCTGCTGTCTAGAAACAAGGCGGTTTGGCACAGCTCGCTGTGTCATGGCACAAGCACTCTCTCCGTGCTCCTTCCTCTCTCCGTCTCCCTCTCGTGCAGGGAGCCACTTCTCAAGTTAATGGTCGCCAATGTCTTTTTAGGTGGCCATCAAGATAATGTCGCTTGAGGAGATGTCCGAGGAGCTGGCTGTCAATGAAATCCTGGTCATGAGGGACAGCAGGAATCCCAATATTGTTAGCTACTTAGACAGGTTGGGATATTCTCTAGTCTATGTAGCTTTAGAGAGTGCAAGCCAGAAGTGACAACGCCCTTTGGTCAACCAGCAGAAAATGGAGCTGTTCATGATTTCTCTGCAGGGGAGGGGTTTGCACCTGGTGTTGAAGAATCTCTTCTGGCATATGTAGCTTGGACAGCAGTTGCAAAAGCCTGGGTCAGGCCCTCGGGTGACTGAGCTGGGCCCGTTCCTCTCTCTCTCTCTCTCTGTCTCCATGCTGTGGTTTGCTTCTTTCAGCTACCTGGTGGATACGGAGCTCTGGCTGGCGATGGAGTTCATGGACGGCGGCACGTTGTTTGATGTGCTCAGTGCAGTGTACCTGGAGGAAGGACAGATAGGCGCTGTCTGTCGGGAGGTGAGGGATCCCGCTTTTGCTTCCCCCGGCCTGCCCAGGATGGCTCTTGTGAACTGGTGGTTAAGGACAGCAGAGATTTCTTGCTCCCGGCTTTCTTTTGCTGCTGCTGTCACGACACAGAGGAGAAGTAATAGCATTCGTCTGAAGTGAGCTGCCTGTCGGAGTCCCCGCACTCCTCAGGCTCTGTTCTTGCACTCTTCCCTACTGTCTGTACTCTGGCGCTCGTGCTCGCTCACTTGCTTCGTTTCCTGGTTTCCTCCTCTCAGCTTTGCCTCTGAATGTTTGCCTGGAGCCTGTCTGTCTGTCCTACTTTCCTTGACATTCTAAGCCCGCATGCAGGTGGCAGAATTTCAAGCCAAGGCTAAAGGAGATGTCCTCAGCTTCAAAAGATAGCATTGCAGCCCCGATGGCGATGGATTCTGAAACAGGTCTATTGTGCTACTTCCCCCTCTGCTGCCACAGGGCTTCCGAGAAAATCTTTGCCACGCTGCTCGCCAGCCAAAGGTCACGTGCTTGGTACCCACGGCAGGATGGACTTGTGCAAGCTCCAATGCCTTCACTTTGAAATATAGAAAACACTTCTAAGAGCACTGAAGCAGCATGCTCTTCCTCTTGAACGCACCATGATAGTGCAGCCTCCTTCACAATTCCCTGAGAAAGCTGTCAATCTCTTAGAGCCCTTTCCTTTATTGTAGGAGGAAATCAGATGCTGAAATGTTAACTTTCCCTCCCTTCTTTCTCTCTCAGTGCCTGCAAGGACTGCATTTCCTTCATTCCCGCCAAGTCATCCACAGAGACATCAAAAGCAACAACGTTCTTGTGGGCATGGACGGATCGGTCAAATTGGGTGGGTATCCCTGCTCAGGTGCAGCGCTCCCTGCGTGTGCTCTGGGGTTGCTTTTTGCTGACTGCCACTTGCCCAGAAGCGCTGTTCAGCCAGTTCATGAATCGTGAGGGTGTTTTTGAAATGGCCAATGCCTTATTTCCCTGGCTCCAGCCACGTGGAAGGAGAGCTCGGCTGCGTTTTCAGCTAGATTCAGCACGGCCTTGTCAGGCTTGGGGTGGGCCATCCTTTAGCCTGGTTTGCCAGTGGTAGCTGGCTTTGACAGGGTTTGTTTTTCTCCTCAGCTGACTTTGGCCTCTGTGCTCAGCTCAGCCCTGAGCGCAGCAAGCGCAGCTCCAGTGTTGGCACGCCCAGCTGGATGGCACCGGAAGTGGTGAGAGGAGAAGCCTATGGCCCCAAAGTGGACATCTGGTCCCTGGGGATCATGGGGCTGGAAATGGTGGAAGGGGAAGCTCCTTACGAGAGGGAAGCCCGTCCCAGGGTAAGGTGCAGCTTAGAAAGGGGGCTCTGTGTGGGGAGAGCTGTTGCGGCTAGGAAAGGAGCAGGCAGAGTGTCCTCTTCCATCCATGTGCTGTAGGTTTTTGAGCTGATAGAAAGGAACGGGCCCCCAAAACTGCAGAACCCCAAGCACCACTCGGCTCTCCTGCGCGACTTTCTGCGCTGCTGCCTGCAGGCAGACGAGGACAGGCGCTGGTCTGCCCAGGAACTCCTGCAGGTAAGAAAAAGCAAAGGGGCAAAAAGCCCCGTGAGGACACCTGCATCAAGGGATCAAGAGGAGTGTGGGTCACGTGGGTGAGACAGGTTACAGGACAGGAAGGGCCCATGTGGAATGGGCTGCCCTCGGTCCTCTTGGTGTGTCGTTCTGATAGCCAAGGAATCCTGCTTGGGCCCGTGAGGATGGGATCATGGAAAGTAACGGTTCCTTTCATGTTGGTTTTTCTTCTGGCAGCATCCGTTTGTGACCTCAGGCGAGCCAGCCTCCAGCCTGGCTGCTCTGATCACCTCAGCCAAGCAAGAGCTGGAAGACTGGAGAGGAGACGCTTGCGCCTGAGGAGGCCCTTGTGCCGTGCCAGCTCAGAGCAGGGAAAAGGGGATGTATAGTGTTCCGGCAGAGAGTTAGCCACCCCCTGACTTTTAAAAGGAGCTGTGCTGTAGATAGGAAATGTAATGGCTTCGTAACCTTGCCATTTTATTAAAATGACACATTTTTATTAAAAATGGTGTTCAATGTTTATTGCTGTTGTTTTTTTCTCTCAAAAGATTAACTTTTAAAAATTAAGGAAATTGAGGGAGTGACTTCTATGGACTACAGCATCTAGGTAGCTTGGACAAGAGGGGATTGTTTAGCTTGGAATAGAGTATTGTTAATTTAGGGAAGCTCTGAGGTATCTTTTAAGTAGAAAAGAATGAATTGTCCTGATAAGAATTAAGCTGTGAGAGGGAAAGCTGTGATGCAGCAGAACTGCACCATGCAGGCGCTACAAGCTGTCAGCCTGATCAGGGCAGAATGATGAAGATGAAGAAGCAGTGAGGGGATACTTTGTTTCAGCCAGAGTGGCAATAAAACTAAAATATCCAGAGTTTTGGAAGGCTTCCTTCCCTGCCATGCTGTAGCTAAGCTCGACGGTCCCTTTCAGGGGCCCAAAGAGCATGCTGAGCTAAGCAGCTTGGCTTACCTGAACTGGGGAGAGCAAGTGCAGGAAAACTGGAGAGGAGACGCTTGTACCTGAGGAGGCCCTTGTGCCTCGCCAGCTCAGAGGAGGCAAAAGGGGACGTATCGTGCATTGGCAGAGATTCAGCCATCCCCTGAGTTTTGTTGAGGAGCTCTGCTGTAGATAGGAAATGTAATGTTTTGAGGGTCTCTTAGCTTAGCTGTCTTTAGTTAGGACTATAGACCATAGAAAGCTTCATTCATGACGAAGCATTGTTTAGATAAGAGCAGAGTATTGTCGATGTAGGGAAGCTCAGAATTATCCTTTAAGGAGAAATGAATGAATTGTCATAAGAAGAATTAAGCTATCAAAGAAGAAGCTGGGATTCAGCAGATCCGGAGCACACATGTCCCACGTGCTTGCAGCCTGAACTAGCCATCTGGAGGACAAAATGAGGAAGATGAAGATGGTGATGTAAGCAGAAGATGCTCTGTTCCAGCGCTTGGTTTCAGCATGACTGGCCATAAAACCTCTAAACCCTCCAGAGCCCTGGAATGTTCCCTTCCATGTCATGCTGTGCCTAAGCTGGTCAGTGCAGTGCCTACGAAGCTGTGCGCTCGGGATGGGCTCTCCCGTTCATGGCTTTGCACTGCTTCCGAGTGGCCCAAGGCTCTCTCCCTTCACAGAGGGGCCCTGCCCTGCCCTGCCCCATGTGGCCCCTGACAGCTGCTCCACACCGCCCCACCTGGCTTGCAGAGACCTTGTCCCCCATGCCCTGGCATCTCCAGTTCCAGCTGCACCTCCTGGTGTATCAAGAGAAGGGACCAAGCCCCTCTTGTTTGTTCTTCCTGGCAATCACTTGGTATTGAAGAATAAAGGAGGGCTGAAACTCTTGAGGCCCAGAGGCCTGCCGCTGGAGCTCTACTACCTCAGTCCTGAACGGTGACCAGAGTCAAAGAGAGACACCCCTCTCTCTCACCCATAAGCATCTGCAGGCTTATGTTAATGCAACAGGTTTTATTGGTATCACCCCGTTCAACCGCCCTTTTTTCCTGATATGAACTCCCCCTTGAATGTTCTCCCCTCTCTTGTCCCCTGTTGGTCTCAGTTTACTGCAATGCTCCGCTCCTGTTACCTCACTGGTTCCCCACATGGCTGCCCCTCCTCTGCCTCCCTTGTACTCAGTTGCCGTTGGCCCTCCGAGCTGCCCCTTTTCCCCTCATATTAAGCCCTGTGTCCTCAGCCCCATTTTGTCTCTGTCCCTGGAGCCTCTTCATGGCACTGAGGCACCTTTGCAGCTCCACACAAAGACCAGTCTCTCGCCTCATTCACCAACATTTTAAGCAAGCATGCTCCACATCCTGGGAATGCAGAGGCACAGAGGCACAGAGGCCAGTTGTGGACGTGTGCTAACAGAAACGGCGCGTCTTCCTAACGCTTCCCTCTCTTAAACCTTTGGAGCTCCAAAGCGCTCTGCTCAAGTGGGTCTGAGGGCCTACACTCAGCTTTCCACGCTACCGTCTCACTCTTCCTTCTCTAAGCCCTACAAGGGGCTGGTTGATGTCAGCTGACTTGGAAATGGGGAAAATGAGATGCTTTCTAATTGAGGCAATTCTTCTGGGTAACTACTGCAGGGTTTTTTCAGCAACAGAATTTCAAGATAGTGCTGGGCCTTTCAGCAATTGCATTGGTTTTCAAATGCCACCCTCAGCATCTGAAGTGTGAGGAGCCCATTGTAAAGCTTCTTTAAAGACAATGTGCTGTCCACCAGCAGAGGACCGGTCTGTGCTGAGTCACCAGAAAAGCAAGCTAAGCCAGGGATCATTATTCCATGGGAAAACAGAGTTGAATTCCAGAGGAGTCGCATGCACTTTTTTCCCCCCTCCCCTCCCACCCAGTACTTCCATTCAACTTTCCAGCTGATTCCTGGATTGAGCTGGAAATTTTGACAGAGAGGGGAATGACTGCATCTGATTTTTACTGGGATTTGGCTATCTGAACGTCTGCTTGGAATCTTACAGGAAGCATAGAGTCTAGGCAAACCTCTGTGAGACTGCAGCTTTGGACTGTTCCAAAAGGCCCTTCCTTGGGCTCGACATCTGCAGGGCATTGCAGAGCAGTGGGCTGCAGGCTGCTGCCAGATATCCAAAACAGCACAACTCTGACAGCCCAAGAATCACCGCACAGCTCCTCTGGATGTTCGGAGGCTTTCGATGGCCAAAGCAAGAGCAAGCAGGACAAGAGGAGCTTTGTGTCAAGAGCTAAGCCAGCATCTCCCTGCCACATAGGGAGGTCAGGCTCCAAACAGAGTGGGAGCAACAATCAGCATGCACCTGTGTGCTCAAGAAGCAGCTGCACACTGCAATACTCCTGGAAATGTATTTACTTTGCTTCTTTTTTCCCCTAAATGTCACGGAAGAAGTTGACTTTTCAGAACCAACGAAGATGCCAGCCAGAAGAAGCACGCTTGCTTTTGGTTCTTGCGTGCTGGCTGGGCCGGTGTGTTTTCTGAGTTCCCCTGGGGTGCCTTGAGCACTGGCTTATGGACTGTAAGGACATGTTCTGCTGCTTTATGACCGAGGAGAACTTCCCAGGCTTTTCTTTTGCATCCACTGTACAGAAGGTTTGGTTGCCGGGCACAACAAACCCAGAGCAGCTGCTATTGTCAGGTCAAGGGAGCGGTGCCACGTCACAGTGCTGTCAGCACAGCGATGTCCCGGTGCACCCAAGGCCTGGTTGTCCAGAGCAGCTTTTCCGCTCACTCCCTGCAGGAGGATCCTTGTGATCAAGGAGTTCTCAGCAGACGGCCTGCCCCCCGAGAGGAGTCTTGGTTTTTCCCTTGGACGGCATTCAGTGTGCAAACCCGCAGAGCACGGCTAAAATGATCGGGCGAGTCTGTGCCGCGGTTTGCACCGTCTTTTCTCTTGCTTATTCTGGCTATTACCTGATCCACCTGACTCGTAAGTAAAGGTTTATCCTGGGGCTGGCATCACCTGGCTTTTGCCTCACTCTGCTCTTTATGCCGCAGTAGTGACCAAGTTTCTTTTGGGAACAAAATTGCCATTAAGATGCCACCGGTTTGGTAAATCTGCTGCCAGCAGCATCAGCTAAGAAGGGGGTATCTGTACTGGGTGGTAGGCGCAGAGTATTTGCAGAGTATTTGCAATGTAATTTGCAACCTGCAGCGCTTGCGTTCCCTCCCACGGGACAGCGCGTGGCAGTGGAGTCTGTCATTTCCTCAAGCTTGCTGCTTCAACCAAGACAACCTGCAAATTGCAGACTCCGGGAAGAGATGCTCAGAAGTACTCTGAGCATCTGCGCTTCTCTCCAGGAGTGAAGGAAAGCATCTTTTGCTCCAACTTCTGCCATTCACAGGCCTTGGCTGTCTGACTTGACCCTTTTATGGTGCGCCAAGAAAGCCATTCCCTTGGCAATGCGGGACCAACTCCAATCCAGTTAGGGTTTGCTGCTGAACCCAGGAGCTGTTCCTGGGCTGCTTCAGCAGAGAGCTGCCACAGCAAGGGGGCCCTTTGTGGAAGCTTTGCTGTTGTATCGTCTTCAGCCAATTGATGGGAAGTAGTGCATGCAACTAAAAGAAGTATCTATAAAATGCAGGAAAGAGAAGAGGAAAATGCTGCTTGAGCTGTTGGGCAGAACAGAAGCTCAGCCTGTTAAAGAACAACTGGCATTTCCATGGCCGTGTTTCTATTCTCTCCTGGCAAAAGAGGCCCAAATGTAGACAGAGCCTACTATAGTGTCCTTGCTGTTCTCTTGCTTGCTGTGGGAAAGGGCTGTTGCTCCTTGAGGCATGTTGGGAAAGGGAAATGCTCTCCGTTGGGAATGACTTGTGCTGTGGGAGCCCCCTTTCTAAGGGCACTTTTCTAAGGGCCTCTGGTTCCTTTTCCCTTGCTCCCTGCAGGTCACCTCTCACACAGATGGAGACAAGCCTGTCCTTTGGTGAGTAGCAAAGGAACCTCTGACGTTGCTGGCGTGTAAGAACTGTGCAGCAAGCTGTGGGCTTGGCCTGTTGTAATAGAGTGTGGAGTGCCCGGCTGAAAGAAAGACCAACTGCCTGGTGGCATCAGCAGTAGCAAAGGGAGCACTGGCTCCTTCCTAATTTTCCAGTGAAGAGCCTTTCAAGAGATGAAAGGCAAATGTGACAGCTCCAAGGTGTCTTGCTGATTCCAGCCAGCATGGAAGATCAAATGCGCAGCAAGAGGGAGTACCACCTCATTCAGCCATCTTCATAGGGCTTTCATGACTCAGAATCCCACTTGTATCCAAGTCTACAATTTGCCCTTCTTCTGGGTGCTTTCCCAGCTCAGTAGAAAGCAGCCCTGAAAGGATTGGCTGTTCCCAGTCTCTCTCACTTCTGTCTGTCTGCAGGGCTCAACCACAGGGTCAGCACCTCCTCTGGCTGACACTGTTATTGAGGAAGTGGATGAAGAGGAGCAAAACAACATCAAGCCTCCAGCTGCTCTCCCTCCACAGCCTGAACTTGCAGAGCCAGTAAGTGGCATCTGAGCTTGGCACTGCCTGTGGTGCAGGGCCAAGCTTCAAGCTTTGGATGACCCAGCCCTCGTTGCTCGCGGCTGAAGATGCTGGGGGCTGTGTGCCTGCCATGACGTAGTGCTGCTTCAGCCAAGCCAGGGACCCCTGGCCAGTGGGTTCTGAACTTTGACACTTGAGCGTCACTTTTCTGGGATGCTGAGAGGGCCCGAGAATGTCTCTTGGGATCAGACAAGAGGCAGCATTAAATTATTCCCAATGTAGAAGTGAGCCCCTTGTGCCCACTGTCAGTGCGGGCTGCCTGCAGTCAGTGGACGGAGTGGTGCAAAGCCTCAGTTGACAGCCTTGCGGGATTATTATGGGAGACGCTGGTCCCTGAAAGGGACTAGCCACTCTCCATGGACTAATTAGCTTCAGGCATAAAGCAGACTGTCCTGGACTTCCCCACGGTCAGAGCAGGGTTTGGTGAGGAGAATCCTAGGAGGCTCCACATTGTAAAGGGCGGATGGGTCTCAGCAGGGCTGGAACGCAGCTCCCATGGGCTGCCCCCTAATGCCTGGAATACAGAGGGGAAATCAGAGAAACAGATCAGAGAAGGGGCATGCTCCAGACTTGTGGTCAGACAGTTGCATGCTAGCTCCATGGTGATTTCATTGTCAAGGAAAACACAGGAGGAGGAGGAGGAGGAGAAGAACAAGGCTCTGGGGCCGTGCTCTGATCTCTTTCTGGACCTTTTCAAACCCATTGATCCCCTGCTGCAGTGGTCTTGCAGGAAAGCCGAAACGGTGGAGCAGGGAAGTGGCCATGAGGGGCTGTATCAAAGCAGCCTTAGTGGTTTTCCCATTGCCTTTGAGAAGGGGACATCCAAAACTCCCCAGCTGAGGAGGCCTGGTGGTGGCTGGCAGCATCTTCCGAAAGCCTTGCTTTTGCTGTGTGCTCTCTGGGGCATCTGTACCAGCCACCCTTCTGAGGGGCAATCCTTTCTTGTCCCAGCTCAACACAGGCTCTGCCATTCAGCGTGCCGCTGGACCAGCATCGCCTGCAGCAGCCAGCGCTCCCCCAGCTGCCGGCCCTTCATCCGGCAGCCCAGCCCAGCAGCCCGAGATGAGAGAGGAGCAGGACCTGAAGACACTGAGTACGTCTGGTGTATTTCTTGTCTGCCAGAGCAGTGTGTTGTCTGCGGTTCCTGGTGTAGGCTCAGCCAGAAGTTCCCCCTCAGTCTCGGAGGCACTCAACAGAACCTGTGGTTGTGCTTTGAGGCAGTGAGGGAGTGCTCAGGGTGTTCCTGCTGCCTCTGGGGGCAGCTGAGCCTGGCTTGGATCTGCCTGGGCTGCCTTCTGTGCCAAAGGCAAAAGCAGAGATTGCTTCTGGTTGAGCAGAAGGGCTGGCACGTCGCGAGTGACTAGGCCCCAGGCAGCTCTCAAACTCCTGACAGTGGGGATGCATTTTGGAATGTCCGGGGAGCAGCGTCTCTGGTTGAAAGTGAGCTCCTTGCACGGCTTTTGTCTTTCTCAGGGAGCATTGTGAGTCTGGGTGAGCCAATGAAGAAATACAGGGCATTTGAAGAACTTGGACGAGGGTAAGTGTGACGTCTACTCCATAAAAGAAACCATGGGCCGGGTCTTCAGCTTATGCAATATCAAGCGTGAAGTCAGGCAAGCTCCAAACATGGTCAGACTCTGGCTTTGCCTCCTGCCACCTCTCAGGATTGCTCAGTCAGAGCAGTCAGGAAGCATCATCAAAGACAACTTGATGCTAGCCATGTCTCGCTTGCAGCACTGAGGAGCAGGAGCTGAAAGATCCCCTGCCTCTGTGTCTGTGTGGCCTCAAAGAGCACCTTGCCACTCAAGAGCTGCCTGATAACAGTTCTACAAGGCAGTGTTTTCAAAGTTAGTCTTCTCCAGATTTCAACCCACGTGCACACCTGAGTGAAAACCCTCACACAGAGGGAGTCCCCCTTAACACTGGAATGGAACTAACTGGGCGTGTGCCGTGGAGATTTGCAGAAGGCCTTGGTCTTCGTGTGGGAGCTCAGTGCTCCCTTGGACACCCTGCCCTGCATGGCAGAGGGCTGGTGGGCTGGTGCGCTGTCGGCTGACGAGGTGCCACAGCCAGGCATTTTCTAAGGAGTCCAGGCAGCCTGGGGAGATCTCCTGCCTAGGCTTGCTTTCACTGCCAGCTGGAAAGAGCTTTTTCTGCTGCCATTCTCTTTCTAGGGGGTTTGGAGCTGTTTATAAAGCCCTCGACACCAGCACAGGACAACAGGTAAAGTGTCAATACCCCCAGGAGTTTCTCCTAAGCTCTGCTGTCTAGAAACAAGGCAGTTTGGCACAGCTCGCTGTGTCATGGCACAAGCACTCTCTCCGTGCTCCTTCCTCTCTCCGTCTCCCTCTTGTGCAGGGAGCCACTTCTCAAGTTAATGGTCGCCAATGTCTTTTTAGGTGGCCATCAAGATAATGTCGCTTGAGGAGATGTCCGAGGAGCTGGCTGTCAATGAAATCCTGGTCATGAGGGACAGCAGGAATCCCAATATTGTTAGCTACTTAGACAGGTTGGGATATTCTCTAGTCTTTGTAGCTTTAGAGAGTGCAAGCCAGAAGTGACAACGCCCTTTGGTCAACCAGCAGAAAATGGAGCTGTTCATGATTTCTCTGCAGGGGAGGGGTTTGCACCTGGTGTTCAAGAAACTCTTCTGGCATATGTAGCTTGGACAGCAGTTGCAAAAGCCTGGGTCAGGCCCTCGGGTGACTGAGCTGGGCCCGTTCCTCTCTCTCTCTCTCTCTGTCTCCATGCTGTGGTTTGCTTCTTTCAGCTACCTGGTGGATACGGAGCTCTGGCTGGCGATGGAGTTCATGGACGGCGGCACGTTGTTTGATGTGCTCAGTGCAGTGTCCCTGGAGGAAGGACAGATAGGCGCTGTCTGTCGGGAGGTGAGGGATCCCGCTTTTGCTTCCCCCGGCCTGCCCAGGATGGCTCTTGTGAACTGGTGGTTAAGGACAGCCGAGATTTCTTGCTCCCGGCTTTCTTTTGGTGCTGCTGTCACGACACTGAGGAGAAGTAATAGCATTCGTCTGAAGTGAGCTGCCTGTCGGAGTCCCCGCACTCCTCAGGCTCTGTCCTTGCACTCTTCCCTACTGTCTGTCCTCTGGCGCTCGTGCTCGCTCACTTGCTTCGTTTCCTGGTTTCCTCCTCTCAGCTTTGCCTCTGAATGTTTGCCTGGAGCCTGTCTGTCTGTCCTACTTTCCTTGACATTCTAAGCCCGCATGCAGGTGGCAGAATTTCAAGCCAAGGCTAAAGGAGATGTCCTCAGCTTCAAAAGATAGCATTGCAGCCCCGATGGCGATGGATTCTGAAACAGGTCTATTGTGCTACTTCCTCCTCTGCTGCCACAGGGCTTCCGAGAAAATCTTTGCCACGCTGCTCGCCAGCCAAAGGTCACGTGCTTGGTACCCACGGCAGGATGGACTTGTGCAAGCTCCAATGCCTTCACTTTGAAATATAGAAAACACTTCTAAGAGCATTGAAGCAGCAAGCTCTTCCTCTTGAACGCACCATGATAGTGCAGCCTCCTTCACAATTCCCTGAGAAAGCTGTCAATCTCTTAGAGCCCTTTCCTTTATTGTAGGAGGAAATCAGATGCTGAAATGTTAACTTTCCCTCCCTTCTTTCTCTCTCAGTGCCTGCAAGGACTGCATTTCCTTCATTCCCGCCAAGTCATCCACAGAGACATCAAAAGCAACAACGTTCTTGTGGGCATGGACGGATCGGTCAAATTGGGTGGGTATCCCTGCTCAGGTGCAGCGCTCCCTGCGTGTGCTCTGGGGTTGCTTTTTGCTGACTGCCACTTGCCCAGAAGCGCTGTTCAGCCAGTTCATGAATCGTGAGGGTGTTTTTGAAATGGCCAATGCCTTATTTCCCTGGCTCCAGCCACGTGGAAGGAGAGCTCGGCTGCGTTTTCAGCTAGATTCAGCACGGCCTTGTCAGGCTTGGGGTGGGCCATCCTTTAGCCTGGTTTGCCAGTGGTAGCTGGCTTTGACAGGGTTTGTTTTTCTCCTCAGCTGACTTTGGCCTCTGTGCTCAGCTCAGCCCTGAGCGCAGCAAGCGCAGCTCCAGTGTTGGCACGCCCAGCTGGATGGCACCGGAAGTGGTGAGAGGAGAAGCCTATGGCCCCAAAGTGGACATCTGGTCCCTGGGGATCATGGGGCTGGAAATGGTGGAAGGGGAAGCTCCTTACGAGAGGGAAGCCCGTCCCAGGGTAAGGTGCAGCTTAGAAAGGGGGCTCTGTGTGGGGAGAGCTGTTGCGGCTAGGAAAGGAGCAGGCAGAGTGTCCTCTTCCATCCATGTGCTGTAGGTTTTTGAGCTGATAGAAAGGAACGGGCCCCCAAAACTGCAGAACCCCAAGCACCACTCGGCTCTCCTGCGCGACTTTCTGCGCTGCTGCCTGCAGGCAGACGAGGACAGGCGCTGGTCTGCCCAGGAACTCCTGCAGGTAAGAAAAAGCAAAGGGGCAAAAAGCCCCGTGAGGACACCTGCATCAAGGGACCAAGAGGAGTGTGGGTCATGTGGGTGAGACAGGTTACAGGACAGGAAGGGCCCACGCGGAATGGGCTGCCCTCGGTCCTCTTGGTGTGTCGTTCTGATAGCCAAGGAATCCTGCTTGGGCCCGTGAGGATGGGATCATGGAAAGTAACGGTTCCTTTCATGTTGGTTTTTCTTCTGGCAGCATCCGTTTGTGACCTCAGGCGAGCCAGCCTCCAGCCTGGCTGCTCTGATCACCTCAGCCAAGCAAGAGCTGGAAGACTGGAGAGGAGACGCTTGCGCCTGAGGAGGCCCTTGTGCCGTGCCAGCTCAGAGCAGGGAAAAGGGGATGTATAGTGTTCCGGCAGAGAGTTAGCCACCCCCTGACTTTTAAAAGGAGCTGTGCTGTAGATAGGAAATGTAATGGCTTCGTAACCTTGCCATTTTATTAAAATGACACATTTTTATTAAAAATGGTGTTCAATGTTTATTGCTGTTGTTTTTTTCTCTCAAAAGATTAACTTTTAAAAATTAAGGAAATTGAGGGAGTGACTTCTATGGACTACAGCATCTAGGTAGCTTAGACAAGAGGGGATTGTTTAGCTTGGAATAGAGTATTGTTAATTTAGGGAAGCTCTGAGGTATCTTTTAAGTAGAAAAGAATGAATTGTCCTGATAAGAATTAAGCTGTGAGAGGGAAAGCTGTGATGCAGCAGAACTGCACCATGCAGGCGCTACAAGCTGTCAGCCTGATCAGGGCAGAATGATGAAGATGAAGAAGCAGTGAGGGGATACTTTGTTTCAGCCAGAGTGGCAATAAAACTAAAATATCCAGAGTTTTGGAAGGCTTCCTTCCCTGCCATGCTGTAGCTAAGCTCGACGGTCCCTTTCAGGGGCCCAAAGAGCATGCTGAGCTAAGCAGCTTGGCTTACCTGAACTGGGGAGAGCAAGTGCAGGAAAACTGGAGAGGAGACGCTTGTACCTGAGGAGGCCCTTGTGCCTCGCCAGCTCAGAGGAGGCAAAAGGGGACGTATCGTGCATTGGCAGAGATTCAGCCATCCCCTGAGTTTTTTTGAGGAGCTGTGCTGTAGATAGGAAATGTAATGCTTTGAGGGTCTCTTAGCTTAGCTGTCTTTAGTTAGGACTATAGACCATAGAAAGCTTCATTCATGACGAAGCATTGTTTAGATAAGAGTAGAGTATTGTCGATGGAGGGAAGCTCAGAATTATCCTTTAAGGAGAAATGAATGAATTGTCATAAGAAGAATTAAGCTATCAAAGAAGAAGCTGGGATTCAGCAGATCTGGAGCACACATGTCCCACGTGCTTGCAGCCTGAACTAGCCATCTGGAGGACAAAATGAGGAAGATGAAGATGGTGATGTAAGCAGAAGATGCTCTGTTCCAGCGCTTGGTTTCAGCATGACTGGCCATAAAAACTCTAAACCCTCCAGAGCCCTGGAATGTTCCCTTCCATGTCATGCTGTGCCTAAGCTGGTCAGTGCAGTGCCTTCGAAGCTGTGCGCTCGGGATGGGCTCTCCCGTTCATGGCTTTGCACTGCTTCCGAGTGGCCCAAGGCTCTCTCCCTTCACAGAGGGGCCCTGCCCTGCCCTGCCCCATCTGGCCCCTGACAGCTGCTCCACACCGCCCCACCTGACTTGCAGAGACCTTGTCCCCCATGCCCTGGCATCTCCAGTTCCAGCTGCACCTCCTGGTGTATCAAGAGAAGGGACCAAGCCCCTCTTGTTTGTTCTTCCTGGCAATCACTTGGTATTGAAGAATAAAGGAGGGCTGAAACTCTTGAGGCCCAGAGGCCTGCCGCTGGAGCTCTACTACCTCAGTCCTGAACGGTGACCAGAGTCAAAGAGAGACACCCCTCTCTCTCACCCATAAGCATCTGCAGGCTTATGTTAATGCAACAGGTTTTATTGGTATCACCCCGTTCAACCGCCCTTTTTTCCTGATATGAACTCCCCCTTGAATGTTCTCCCCTCTCTTGTCCCCTGTTGGTCTCAGTTTACTGCAATGCTCCGCTCCTGTTACCTCACTGGTTCCCCACATGGCTGCCCCTCCTCTGCCTCCCTTGTACTCAGTTGCCGTTGGCCCTCCGAGCTGCCCCTTTTCCCCTCATATTAAGCCCTGTGTCCTCAGCCCCATTTTCTCTCTGTCCCTGGAGCCTCTTCATGGCACTGAGGCACCTTTGCAGCTCCACACAAAGACCAGTCTCTCGCCTCATTCACCAACATTTTAAGCAAGCATGCTCCACATCCTGGGAATGCAGAGGCACAGAGGCCAGTTGTGGACGTGTGCTAACAGAAACGGCGCGTCTTCCTAACGCTTCCCTCTCTTAAACCTTTGGAGCTCCAAAGCGCTCTGCTCAAGTGGGTCTGAGGGCCTACACTCAGCTTTCCACGCTACCGTCTCATTCTTCCTTCTCTAAGCCCTACAAGGGGCTGGTTGATGTCAGCTGACTTGGAAATGGGGAAAATGAGATGCTTTCTAATTGAGGCAATTCTTCTGGGTAACTACTGCAGGGTTTTTTCAGCAACAGAATTTCAAGATAGTGCTGGGCCTTTCAGCAATTGCATTGGTTTTCAAATGCCACCCTCAGCATCTGAAGTGTGAGGAGCCCATTGTAAAGCTTCTTTAAAGACAATGTGCTGTCCACCAGCAGAGGACCGGTCTGTGCTGAGTCACCAGAAAAGCAAGCTAAGCCAGGGATCATTATTCCATGGGAAAACAGAGTTGAATTCCAGAGGAGTCGCATGCACTTTTTTCCCCCCTCCCCTCCCACCCAGTACTTCCATTCAACTTTCCAGCTGATTCCTGGATTGAGCTGGAAATTTTGACAGAGAGGGGAATGACTGCATCTGATTTTTACTGGGATTTGGCTATCTGAACGTCTGCTTGGAATCTTACAGGAAGCATAGAGTCTAGGCAAACCTCTGTGAGACTGCAGCTTTGGACTGTTCCAAAAGGCCCTTCCTTGGGCTCGACATCTGCAGGGCATTGCAGAGCAGTGGGCTGCAGGCTGCTGCCAGATATCCAAAACAGCACAACTCTGACAGCCCAAGAATCACCGCACAGCTCCTCTGGATGTTCGGAGGCTTTCGATGGCCAAAGCAAGAGCAAGCAGGACAAGAGGAGCTTTGTGTCAAGAGCTAAGCCAGCATCTCCCTGCCACATAGGGAGGTCAGGCTCCAAACAGAGTGGGAGCAACAATCAGCATGCACCTGTGTGCTCAAGAAGCAGCTGCACACTGCAATACTCCTGGAAATGTATTTACTTTGCTTCTTTTTTCCCCTAAATGTCACGGAAGAAGTTGACTTTTCAGAACCAACGAAGATGCCAGCCAGAAGAAGCACGCTTGCTTTTGGTTCTTGCGTGCTGGCTGGGCCGGTGTGTTTTCTGAGTTCCCCTGGGGTGCCTTGAGCACTGGCTTATGGACTGTAAGGACATGTTCTGCTGCTTTATGACCGAGGAGAACTTCCCAGGCTTTTCTTTTGCATCCACTGTACAGAAGGTTTGGTTGCCGGGCACAACAAACCCAGAGCAGCTGCTATTGTGAGGTCAAGGGAGCGGTGCCACGTCACAGTGCTGTCAGCACAGCGATGTCCCGGTGCACCCAAGGCCTGGTTGTCCAGAGCAGCTTTTCCGCTCACTCCCTGCAGGAGGATCCTTGTGATCAAGGAGTTCTCAGCAGACGGCCTGCCCCCCGAGAGGAGTCTTGGTTTTTCCCTTGGGTGGCATTCAGTGTGCAAACCCGCAGAGCACGGCTAAAATGATCGGGCGAGTCTGTGCCGCGGTGTGCACCGTCTTTTCTCTTGCTTATTCTGGCTATTACCTGATCCACCTGACTCGTAAGTAAAGGTTTATCCTGGTGCTGGCATCACCTGGCTTTTGCTTCACTCTGCTCTTTATGCCGCAGTAGTGACCAAGTTTCTTTTGGGAACAAAATTGCCATTAAGATGCCACTGGTTTGGTAAATCTGCTGCCAGCAGCATCAGCTAAGAAGGGGGTATCTGTACTGGGTGGTAGGCGCAGAGTATTTGCAGAGTATTTGCAATGTAATTTGCAACCTGCAGCGCTTGCGTTCCCTCCCACGGGACAGCGCGTGGCAGTGGAGTCTGTCATTTCCTCAAGCTTGCTGCTTCAACCAAGACAACCTGCAAATTGCAGACTCTAGGGAGAGATGCTCAGAAGTACTCTGAGCATCTGCGCTTCTCTCCAGGAGTGAAGGAAAGCATCTTTTGCTCCAACTTCTGCCATTCACAGGCCTTGGCTGTCTGACTTGACCCTTTTATGGTGCGCCAAGAAAGCCATTCCCTTGGCAATGCGGGACCAACTCCAATCCAGTTAGGGTTTGCTGCTGAACCCAGGAGCTGTTCCTGGGCTGCTTCAGCAGAGAGCTGCCACAGCAAGGGGGCCCTTTGTGGAAGCTTTGCTGTTGTATTGTCTTCAGCCAATTGATGGGAAGTAGTGCATGCAACTAAAAGAAGTATCTATAAAATGCAGGAAAGAGAAGAGGAAAATGCTGCTTGAGCTGTTGGGCAGAACAGAAGCTCAGCCTGTTAAAGAACAACTGGCATTTCCATGGCCGTGTTTCTATTCTCTCCTGGCAAAAGAGGCCCAAATGTAGACAGAGCCTACTATAGTGTCCTTGTTGTTCTCTTGCTTGCTGTGGGAAAGGGCTGTTGCTCCTTGAGGCATGTTGGGAAAGGGAAATGCTCTCCGTTGGGAATGACTTGTGCTGTGGGAGCCCCCTTTCTAAGGGCACTTTTCTAAGGGCCTCTGGTTCCTTTTCCCTTGCTCCCTGCAGGTCACCTCTCACACAGATGGAGACAAGCCTGTCCTTTGGTGAGTAGCAAAGGAACCTCTGACGTTGCTGGCGTGTAAGAACTGTGCAGCAAGCTGTGGGCTTGGCCTGTTGTAATAGAGTGTAGAGTGCCCGGCTGAAAGAAAGACCAACTGCCTGGTGGCATCAGCAGTAGCAAAGGGAGCACTGGCTCCTTCCTAATTTTCCAGTGAAGAGCCTTTCAAGAGATGAAAGGCAAATGTGACAGCTCCAAGGTGTCTTGCTGATTCCAGCCAGCATGGAAGATCAAATGCGCAGCAAGAGGGAGTACCACCTCATTCAGCCATCTTCATAGGGCTTTCATGACTCAGAATCCCACTTGTATCCAAGTCTACAATTTGCCCTTCTTCTGGGTGCTTTCCCAGCTCAGTAGAAAGCAGCCCTGAAAGGATTGGCTGTTCCCAGTCTCTCTCACTTCTGTCTGTCTGCAGGGCTCAACCACAGGGTCAGCACCTCCTCTGGCTGACACTGTTTTTGAGGAAGTGGATGAAGAGGAGCAAAACAACATCAAGCCTCCAGCTGCTCTCCCTCCACAGCCTGAACTTGCAGAGCCAGTAAGTGGCATCTGAGCTTGGCACTGCCTGTGGTGCAGGGCCAAGCTTCAAGCTTTGGATGACCCAGCCCTCGTTGCTCGCGGCTGAAGATGCTGGGGGCTGTGTGCCTGCCATGACGTAGTGCTGCTTCAGCCAAGCCAGGGACCCCTGGCCAGTGGGTTCTGAACTTTGACACTTGAGCGTCACTTTTCTGGGATGCTGAGAGGGCCCGAGAATGTCTCTTGGGATCAGACAAGAGGCAGCATTAAATTATTCCCAATGTAGAAGTGAGCCCCTTGTGCCCACTGTCAGTGCGGGCTGCCTGCAGTCAGTGGACGGAGTGGTGCAAAGCCTCAGTTGACAGCCTTGCGGGATTATTTTGGGAGACACTGGTCCCTGAAAGGGACTAGCCACTCTCCATGGACTAATTAGCTTCAGGCATAAAGTAGACTGTCCTGGACTTCCCCACGGTCAGAGCAGGGTTTGGTGAGGAGAATCCTAGGAGGCTCCACATTGTAAAGGGCGGATGGGTCTCAGCAGGGCTGGAACGCAGCTCCCATGGGCTGCCCCCTAATGCCTGGAATACAGAGGGGAAATCAGAGAAACAGATCAGAGAAGGGGCACGCTCCAGACTTGTGGTCAGACAGTTGCATGCTAGCTCCATGGTGATTTCATTGTCAAGGAAAACACAGGAGGAGGAGGAGGAGGAGAAGAACAAGGCTCTGGGGCCGTGCTCTGATCTCTTTCTGGACCTTTTCAAACCCATTGATCCCCTGCTGCAGTGGTCTTGCAGGAAAGCCAAAACAGTGGAGCAGGGAAGTGGCCATGAGGGGCTGTATCAAAGCAGCCTTAGTGGTTTTCCCATTGCCTTTGAGAAGGGGACATCCAAAACTCCCCAGCTGAGGAGGCCTGGTGGTGGCTGGCAGCATCTTCCGAAAGCCTTGCTTTTGCTGTGTGCTCTCCGGGGCATCTGTACCAGCCACCCTTCTGAGGGGCAATCCTTTCTTGTCCCAGCTCAACACAGGCTCTGCCATTCAGCGTGCCGCTGGACCAGCATCGCCTGCAGCAGCCAGCGCTCCCCCAGCTGCCGGCCCTTCATCCGGCAGCCCAGCCCAGCAGCCCGAGATGAGAGAGGAGCAGGACCTGAAGACACTGAGTACGTCTGGTGTATTTCTTGTCTGCCAGAGCAGTGTGTTGTCTGCGGTTCCTGGTGTAGGCTCAGCCAGAAGTTCCCCCTCAGTCTCGGAGGCACTCAACAGAACCTGTGGTTGTGCTTTGAGGCAGTGAGGGAGTGCTCAGGGTGTTCCTGCTGCCTCTGGGGGCAGCTGAGCCTGGCTTGGATCTGCCTGGGCTGCCTTCTGTGCCAAAGGCAAAAGCAGAGATTGCTTCTGGTTGAGCAGAAGGGCTGGCACGTCGCAAGTGACTAGGCCCCAGGCAGCTCTCAAACTCCTGACAGTGGGGATGCATTTTGGATTGTCCGGGGAGCAGCGTCTCTGGTTGAAAGTGAGCTCCTTGCACGGCTTTTGTCTTTCTCAGGGAGCATTGTGAGCCTGGGTGAGCCAATGAAGAAATACAGGGCATTTGAAGAACTTGGACGAGGGTAAGTGTGACGTCTACTCCATAAAACAAACCATGGGCCGGGTCTTCAGCTTATGCAATATCAAGCGTGAAGTCAGGCAAGCTCCAAACATGGTCAGACTCTGGCTTTGCCTCCTGCCACCTCTCAGGATTGCTCAGTCAGAGCAGTCAGGAAGCATCATCAAAGACAACTTGATGCTAGCAATGTCTCGCTTGCAGCACTGAGGAGCAGGAGCTGAAAGATCCCCTGCCTCTGTGTCTGTGTGGCCTCAAAGAGCACCTTGCCACTCAAGAGCTGCCTGATAACAGTTCTACAAGGCAGTGTTTTCAAAGTTAGTCTTCTCCAGATTTCAACCCACGTGCACACCTGAGTGAAAACCCTCACACAGAGGGAGTCCCCCTTAACACTGGAATGGAACTAACTGGGCGTGTGCCTTGGGGATTTGCAGAAGGCCTTGGTCTTCGTGTGGGAGCTCAGTGCTCCCTTGGACACCCTGCCCTGCATGGCAGAGGGCTGGTGGGCTGGTGTGCTGTCGGCTGACGAGGTGCCACAGCCAGGCATTTTCTAAGGAGTCCAGGCAGCCTGGGGAGATCTCCTGCCTAGGCTTGCTTTCACTGCCGGCTGGAAAGAGCTTTTTCTGCTGCCATTCTCTTTCTAGGGGGTTTGGAGCTGTTTATAAAGCCCTCGACACCAGCACAGGACAACAGGTAAAGTGTCAATACCCGCAGGAGTTTCTCCTAAGCTCTGCTGTCTAGAAACAAGGCAGTTTGGCACAGCTCGCTGTGTCATGGCACAAGCACTCTCTCCGTGCTCCTTCCTCTCTCCGTCTCCCTCTTGTGCAGGGAGCCACTTCTCAAGTTAATGGTCGCCAATGTCTTTTTAGGTGGCCATCAAGATAATGTCGCTTGAGGAGATGTCCGAGGAGCTGGCTGTCAATGAAATCCTGGTCATGAGGGACAGCAGGAATCCCAATATTGTTAGCTACTTAGACAGGTTGGGATATTCTCTAGTCTTTGTAGCTTTAGAGAGTGCAAGCCAGAAGTGACAACACCCTTTGGTCAACCAGCAGAAAATAGAGCTGTTCATGATTTCTCTGCAGGGGAGGGGTTTGCACCTGGTGTTCAAGAAACTCTTCTGGCATATGTAGCTTGGACAGCAGTTGCAAAAGCCTGGGTCAGGCCCTCGGGTGACTGAGCTGGGCCCGTTCCTCTCTCTCTCTCTCTCTGTCTCCATGCTGTGGTTTGCTTCTTTCAGCTACCTGGTGGATACGGAGCTCTGGCTGGCGATGGAGTTCATGGACGGCGGCACGTTGTTTGATGTGCTCAGTGCAGTGTCCCTGGAGGAAGGACAGATAGGCGCTGTCTGTCGGGAGGTGAGGGATCCCGCTTTTGCTTCCCCCGGCCTGCCCAGGATGGCTCTTGTGAACTGGTGGTTAAGGACAGCCGAGATTTCTTGCTCCCGGCTTTCTTTTGGTGCTGCTGTCACGACACTGAGGAGAAGTAATAGCATTCGTCTGAAGTGAGCTGCCTGTCGGAGTCCCCGCACTCCTCAGGCTCTGTCCTTGCACTCTTCCCTACTGTCTGTCCTCTGGCGCTCGTGCTCACTCACTTGCTTCGTTTCCTGGTTTCCTCCTCTCAGCTTTGCCTCTGAATGTTTGCCTGGAGCCTGTCTGTCTGTCCTACTTTCCTTGACATTCTAAGCCCGCATGCAGGTGGCAGAATTTCAAGCCAAGGCTAAAGGAGATGTCCTCAGCTTCAAAAGATAGCATTGCAGCCCAGATGGCGATGGATTCTGAAACAGGTCTATTGTGCTACTTCCTCCTCTGCTGCCACAGGGCTTCCGAGAAAATCTTTGCCACGCTGCTCGCCAGCCAAAGGTCACGTGCTTGGTACCCACGGCAGGATGGACTTGTGCAAGCTCCAATGCCTTCACTTTGAAATATAGAAAACACTTCTAAGAGCATTGAAGCAGCAAGCTCTTCCTCTTGAACGCACCATGATAGTGCAGCCTCCTTCACAATTCCCTGAGAAAGCTGTCAATCTCTTAGAGCCCTTTCCTTTATTGTAGGAGGAAATCAGATGCTGAAATGTTAACTTTCCCTCCCTTCTTTCTCTCTCAGTGCCTGCAAGGACTGCATTTCCTTCATTCCCGCCAAGTCATCCACAGAGACATCAAAAGCAACAACGTTCTTGTGGGCATGGACGGATCGGTCAAATTGGGTGGGTATCCCTGCTCAGGTGCAGCGCTCCCTGCGTGTGCTCTGGGGTTGCTTTTTGCTGACTGCCACTTGCCCAGAAGCGCTGTTCAGCCAGTTCATGAATCGTGAGGGTGTTTTTGAAATGGCCAATGCCTTATTTCCCTGGCTCCAGCCACGTGGAAGGAGAGCTCGGCTGCGTTTTCAGCTAGATTCAGCACGGCCTTGTCAGGCTTGGGGTGGGCCATCCTTTAGCCTGGTTTGCCAGTGGTAGCTGGCTTTGACAGGGTTTGTTTTCTCCTCAGCTGACTTTGGCCTCTGTGCTCAGCTCAGCCCTGAGCGCAGCAAGCGCAGCTCCAGCGTTGGCACGCCCAGCTGGATGGCACCGGAAGTGGTGAGAGGAGAAGCCTATGGCCCCAAAGTGGACATCTGGTCCCTGGGGATCATGGGGCTGGAAATGGTGGAAGGGGAAGCTCCTTACGAGAGGGAAGCTCGTCCCAGGGTAAGATGCAGCTTAGAAAGGGGGCTCTGTGTGGGGAGAGCTGTTGCAGCTAGGAAAGGAGCAGGCAGAGTGTCCTCTTCCATCCATGTGCTGTAGGTTTTTGAGCTGATAGAAAGGAACGGGCCCCCAAAACTGCAGAACCCCAAGCACCACTCGGCTCTCCTGCGCGACTTTCTGCGCTGCTGCCTGCAGGCAGACGAGGACAGGCGCTGGTCTGCCCAGGAACTCCTGCAGGTAAGAAAAAGCAAAGGGGCAAAAAGCCCCGTGAGGACACCTGCATCAAGGGATCAAGAGGAGTGTGGGTCACGTGGGTGAGACAGGTTACAGGACAGGAAGGGCCCACGCGGAATGGGCTGCCCTCGGTCCTCTTGGTGTGTCGTTCTGATAGCCAAGGAATCCTGCTTGGGCCCGTGAGGATGGGATCATGGAAAGTAACAGTTCCTTTCATGTTGGTTTTTCTTCTGGCAGCATCCGTTTGTGACCTCAGGCGAGCCAGCCTCCAGCCTGGCTGCTCTGATCACCTCAGCCAAGCAAGAGCTGGAAGACTGGAGAGGAGATGCTTGCGCCTGAGGAGGCCCTTGTGCCGTGCCAGCTCAGAGCAGGGAAAAGGGGATGTATAGTGTTCCGGCAGAGAGTTAGCCACCCCCTGACTTTTAAAAGGAGCTGTGCTGTAGATAGGAAATGTAATGGCTTCGTAACCTTGCCATTTTATTAAAATGACACATTTTTATTAAAAATGGTGTTCAATGTTTATTGCTGTTGTTTTTTTCTCTCAAAAGATTAACTTTTAAAAATTAAGGAAATTGAGGGAGTGACTTCTATGGACTACAGCATCTAGGTAGCTTAGACAAGAGGGGATTGTTTAGCTTGGAATAGAGTATTGTTAATTTAGGGAAGCTCTGAGGTATCTTTTAAGTAGAAAAGAATGAATTGTCCTGATAAGAATTAAGCTGTGAGAGGGAAAGCTGTGATGCAGCAGAACTGCACCATGCAGGCGCTACAAGCTGTCAGCCTGATCAGGGCAGAATGATGAAGATGAAGAAGCAGTGAGGGGATACTTTGTTTCAGCCAGAGTGGCAATAAAACTAAAATATCCAGAGTTTTGGAAGGCTTCCTTCCCTGCCATGCTGTAGCTAAGCTCAACGGTCCCTTTCAGGGGCCCAAAGAGCATGCTGAGCTAAGCAGCTTGGCTTACCTGAACTGGGGAGAGCAAGTGCAGGAAAACTGGAGAGGAGACGCTTGTACCTGAGGAGGCCCTTGTGCCTCGCCAGCTCAGAGGAGGCAAAAGGGGACGTATCGTGCATTGGCAGAGATTCAGCCATCCCCTGAGTTTTTTTGAGGAGCTGTGCTGTAGATAGGAAATGTAATGCTTTGAGGGTCTCTTAGCTTAGCTGTCTTTAGTTAGGACTATAGACCATAGAAAGCTTCATTCATGACGAAGCATTGTTTAGATAAGAGTAGAGTATTGTCGATGGAGGGAAGCTCAGAATTATCCTTTAAGGAGAAATGAATGAATTGTCATAAGAAGAATTAAGCTATCAAAGAAGAAGCTGGGATTCAGCAGATCTGGAGCACACATGTCCCACGTGCTTGCAGCCTGAACTAGCCATCTGGAGGACAAAATGAGGAAGATGAAGATGGTGATGTAAGCAGAAGATGCTCTGTTCCAGCGCTTGGTTTCAGCATGACTGGCCATAAAAACTCTAAACCCTCCAGAGCCCTGGAATGTTCCCTTCCATGTCATGCTGTGCCTAAGCTGGTCAGTGCAGTGCCTTCGAAGCTGTGCGCTCGGGATGGGCTCTCCCGTTCATGGCTTTGCACTGCTTCCGAGTGGCCCAAGGCTCTCTCCCTTCACAGAGGGGCCCTGCCCTGCCCTGCCCCATCTGGCCCCTGACAGCTGCTCCACACCGCCCCACCTGACTTGCAGAGACCTTGTCCCCCATGCCCTGGCATCTCCAGTTCCAGCTGCACCTCCTGGTGTATCAAGAGAAGGGACCAAGCCCCTCTTGTTTGTTCTTCCTGGCAATCACTTGGTATTGAAGAATAAAGGAGGGCTGAAACTCTTGAGGCCCAGAGGCCTGCCGCTGGAGCTCTACTACCTCAGTCCTGAACGGTGACCAGAGTCAAAGAGAGACACCCCTCTCTCTCACCCATAAGCATCTGCAGGCTTATGTTAATGCAACAGGTTTTATTGGTATCACCCCGTTCAACCGCCCTTTTTTCCTGATATGAACTCCCCCTTGAATGTTCTCCCCTCTCTTGTCCCCTGTTGGTCTCAGTTTACTGCAATGCTCCGCTCCTGTTACCTCACTGGTTCCCCACATGGCTGCCCCTCCTCTGCCTCCCTTGTACTCAGTTGCCGTTGGCCCTCCGAGCTGCCCCTTTTCCCCTCATATTAAGCCCTGTGTCCTCAGCCCCATTTTCTCTCTGTCCCTGGAGCCTCTTCATGGCACTGAGGCACCTTTGCAGCTCCACACAAAGACCAGTCTCTCGCCTCATTCACCAACATTTTAAGCAAGCATGCTCCACATCCTGGGAATGCAGAGGCACAGAGGCCAGTTGTGGACGTGTGCTAACAGAAACGGCGCGTCTTCCTAACGCTTCCCTCTCTTAAACCTTTGGAGCTCCAAAGCGCTCTGCTCAAGTGGGTCTGAGGGCCTACACTCAGCTTTCCACGCTACCGTCTCATTCTTCCTTCTCTAAGCCCTACAAGGGGCTGGTTGATGTCAGCTGACTTGGAAATGGGGAAAATGAGATGCTTTCTAATTGAGGCAATTCTTCTGGGTAACTACTGCAGGGTTTTTTCAGCAACAGAATTTCAAGATAGTGCTGGGCCTTTCAGCAATTGCATTGGTTTTCAAATGCCACCCTCAGCATCTGAAGTGTGAGGAGCCCATTGTAAAGCTTCTTTAAAGACAATGTGCTGTCCACCAGCAGAGGACCGGTCTGTGCTGAGTCACCAGAAAAGCAAGCTAAGCCAGGGATCATTATTCCATGGGAAAACAGAGTTGAATTCCAGAGGAGTCGCATGCACTTTTTTCCCCCCTCCCCTCCCACCCAGTACTTCCATTCAACTTTCCAGCTGATTCCTGGATTGAGCTGGAAATTTTGACAGAGAGGGGAATGACTGCATCTGATTTTTACTGGGATTTGGCTATCTGAACGTCTGCTTGGAATCTTACAGGAAGCATAGAGTCTAGGCAAACCTCTGTGAGACTGCAGCTTTGGACTGTTCCAAAAGGCCCTTCCTTGGGCTCGACATCTGCAGGGCATTGCAGAGCAGTGGGCTGCAGGCTGCTGCCAGATATCCAAAACAGCACAACTCTGACAGCCCAAGAATCACCGCACAGCTCCTCTGGATGTTCGGAGGCTTTCGATGGCCAAAGCAAGAGCAAGCAGGACAAGAGGAGCTTTGTGTCAAGAGCTAAGCCAGCATCTCCCTGCCACATAGGGAGGTCAGGCTCCAAACAGAGTGGGAGCAACAATCAGCATGCACCTGTGTGCTCAAGAAGCAGCTGCACACTGCAATACTCCTGGAAATGTATTTACTTTGCTTCTTTTTTCCCCTAAATGTCACGGAAGAAGTTGACTTTTCAGAACCAACGAAGATGCCAGCCAGAAGAAGCACGCTTGCTTTTGGTTCTTGCGTGCTGGCTGGGCCGGTGTGTTTTCTGAGTTCCCCTGGGGTGCCTTGAGCACTGGCTTATGGACTGTAAGGACATGTTCTGCTGCTTTATGACCGAGGAGAACTTCCCAGGCTTTTCTTTTGCATCCACTGTACAGAAGGTTTGGTTGCCGGGCACAACAAACCCAGAGCAGCTGCTATTGTGAGGTCAAGGGAGCGGTGCCACGTCACAGTGCTGTCAGCACAGCGATGTCCCGGTGCACCCAAGGCCTGGTTGTCCAGAGCAGCTTTTCCGCTCACTCCCTGCAGGAGGATCCTTGTGATCAAGGAGTTCTCAGCAGACGGCCTGCCCCCCGAGAGGAGTCTTGGTTTTTCCCTTGGGTGGCATTCAGTGTGCAAACCCGCAGAGCACGGCTAAAATGATCGGGCGAGTCTGTGCCGCGGTGTGCACCGTCTTTTCTCTTGCTTATTCTGGCTATTACCTGATCCACCTGACTCGTAAGTAAAGGTTTATCCTGGTGCTGGCATCACCTGGCTTTTGCTTCACTCTGCTCTTTATGCCGCAGTAGTGACCAAGTTTCTTTTGGGAACAAAATTGCCATTAAGATGCCACCGGTTTGGTAAATCTGCTGCCAGCAGCATCAGCTAAGAAGGGGGTATCTGTACTGGGTGGTAGGCGCAGAGTATTTGCAGAGTATTTGCAATGTAATTTGCAACCTGCAGCGCTTGCGTTCCCTCCCACGGGACAGCGCGTGGCAGTGGAGTCTGTCATTTCCTCAAGCTTGCTGCTTCAATCAAGACAACCTGCAAATTGCAGACTCTAGGGAGAGATGCTCAGAAGTACTCTGAGCATCTGCGCTTCTCTCCAGGAGTGAAGGAAAGCATCTTTTGCTCCAACTTCTGCCATTCACAGGCCTTGGCTGTCTGACTTGACCCTTTTATGGTGCGCCAAGAAAGCCATTCCCTTGGCAATGCGGGACCAACTCCAATCCAGTTAGGGTTTGCTGCTGAACCCAGGAGCTGTTCCTGGGCTGCTTCAGCAGAGAGCTGCCACAGCAAGGGGGCCCTTTGTGGAAGCTTTGCTGTTGTATCGTCTTCAGCCAATTGATGGGAAGTAGTGCATGCAACTAAAAGAAGTATCTATAAAATGCAGGAAAGAGAAGAGGAAAATGCTGCTTGAGCTGTTGGGCAGAACAGAAGCTCAGCCTGTTAAAGAACAACTGGCATTTCCATGGCCGTGTTTCTATTCTCTCCTGGCAAAAGAGGCCCAAATGTAGACAGAGCCTACTATAGTGTCCTTGCTGTTCTCTTGCTTGCTGTGGGAAAGGGCTGTTGCTCCTTGAGGCATGTTGGGAAAGGGAAATGCTCTCCGTTGGAATGACTTGTGCTGTGGGAGCCCCCTTTCTAAGGGCACTTTTCTAAGGGCCTCTGGTTCCTTTTCCCTTGCTCCCTGCAGGTCACCTCTCACACAGATGGAGACAAGCCTGTCCTTTGGTGAGTAGCAAAGGAACCTCTGACGTTGCTGGCGTGTAAGAACTGTGCAGCAAGCTGTGGGCTTGGCCTGTTGTAATAGAGTGTAGAGTGCCCGGCTGAAAGAAAGACCAACTGCCTGGTGGCATCAGCAGTAGCAAAGGGAGCACTGGCTCCTTCCTAATTTTCCAGTGAAGAGCCTTTCAAGAGATGAAAGGCAAATGTGACAGCTCCAAGGTGTCTTGCTGATTCCAGCCAGCATGGAAGATCAAATGCGCAGCAAGAGGGAGTACCACCTCATTCAGCCATCTTCATAGGGCTTTCATGACTCAGAATCCCACTTGTATCCAAGTCTACAATTTGCCCTTCTTCTGGGTGCTTTCCCAGCTCAGTAGAAAGCAGCCCTGAAAGGATTGGCTGTTCCCAGTCTCTCTCACTTCTGTCTGTCTGCAGGGCTCAACCACAGGGTCAGCACCTCCTCTGGCTGACACTGTTTTTGAGGAAGTGGATGAAGAGGAGCAAAACAACATCAAGCCTCCAGCTGCTCTCCCTCCACAGCCTGAACTTGCAGAGCCAGTAAGTGGCATCTGAGCTTGGCACTGCCTGTGGTGCAGGGCCAAGCTTCAAGCTTTGGATGACCCAGCCCTCGTTGCTCGCGGCTGAAGATGCTGGGGGCTGTGTGCCTGCCATGACGTAGTGCTGCTTCAGCCAAGCCAGGGACCCCTGGCCAGTGGGTTCTGAACTTTGACACTTGAGCGTCACTTTTCTGGGATGCTGAGAGGGCCCGAGAATGTCTCTTGGGATCAGACAAGAGGCAGCATTAAATTATTCCCAATGTAGAAGTGAGCCCCTTGTGCCCACTGTCAGTGCGGGCTGCCTGCAGTCAGTGGACGGAGTGGTGCAAAGCCTCAGTTGACAGCCTTGCGGGATTATTTTGGGAGACACTGGTCCCTGAAAGGGACTAGCCACTCTCCATGGACTAATTAGCTTCAGGCATAAAGTAGACTGTCCTGGACTTCCCCACGGTCAGAGCAGGGTTTGGTGAGGAGAATCCTAGGAGGCTCCACATTGTAAAGGGCGGATGGGTCTCAGCAGGGCTGGAACGCAGCTCCCATGGGCT
The DNA here is from genome assembly GCF_031753505.1 of Anomalospiza imberbis. NCBI lineage: Eukaryota > Metazoa > Chordata > Aves > Passeriformes > Viduidae > Anomalospiza > Anomalospiza imberbis. The sequence goes on from NW_027099990.1 coordinate 38,359, forward strand.
GCCCCCTAATGCCTGGAATACAGAGGGGAAATCAGAGAAACAGATCAGAGAAGGGGCACGCTCCAGACTTGTGGTCAGACAGTTGCATGCTAGCTCCATGGTGATTTCATTGTCAAGGAAAACACAGGAGGAGGAGGAGGAGGAGAAGAACAAGGCTCTGGGGCCGTGCTCTGATCTCTTTCTGGACCTTTTCAAACCCATTGATCCCCTGCTGCAGTGGTCTTGCAGGAAAGCCAAAACAGTGGAGCAGGGAAGTGGCCATGAGGGGCTGTATCAAAGCAGCCTTAGTGGTTTTCCCATTGCCTTTGAGAAGGGGACATCCAAAACTCCCCAGCTGAGGAGGCCTGGTGGTGGCTGGCAGCATCTTCCGAAAGCCTTGCTTTTGCTGTGTGCTCTCCGGGGCATCTGTACCAGCCACCCTTCTGAGGGGCAATCCTTTCTTGTCCCAGCTCAACACAGGCTCTGCCATTCAGCGTGCCGCTGGACCAGCATCGCCTGCAGCAGCCAGCGCTCCCCCAGCTGCCGGCCCTTCATCCGGCAGCCCAGCCCAGCAGCCCGAGATGAGAGAGGAGCAGGACCTGAAGACACTGAGTACGTCTGGTGTATTTCTTGTCTGCCAGAGCAGTGTGTTGTCTGCGGTTCCTGGTGTAGGCTCAGCCAGAAGTTCCCCCTCAGTCTCGGAGGCACTCAACAGAACCTGTGGTTGTGCTTTGAGGCAGTGAGGGAGTGCTCAGGGTGTTCCTGCTGCCTCTGGGGGCAGCTGAGCCTGGCTTGGATCTGCCTGGGCTGCCTTCTGTGCCAAAGGCAAAAGCAGAGATTGCTTCTGGTTGAGCAGAAGGGCTGGCACGTCGCAAGTGACTAGGCCCCAGGCAGCTCTCAAACTCCTGACAGTGGGGATGCATTTTGGATTGTCCGGGGAGCAGCGTCTCTGGTTGAAAGTGAGCTCCTTGCACGGCTTTTGTCTTTCTCAGGGAGCATTGTGAGCCTGGGTGAGCCAATGAAGAAATACAGGGCATTTGAAGAACTTGGACGAGGGTAAGTGTGACGTCTACTCCATAAAACAAACCATGGCCGGGTCTTCAGCTTATGCAATATCAAGCGTGAAGTCAGGCAAGCTCCAAACATGGTCAGACTCTGGCTTTGCCTCCTGCCACCTCTCAGGATTGCTCAGTCAGAGCAGTCAGGAAGCATCATCAAAGACAACTTGATGCTAGCAATGTCTCGCTTGCAGCACTGAGGAGCAGGAGCTGAAAGATCCCCTGCCTCTGTGTCTGTGTGGCCTCAAAGAGCACCTTGCCACTCAAGAGCTGCCTGATAACAGTTCTACAAGGCAGTGTTTTCAAAGTTAGTCTTCTCCAGATTTCAACCCACGTGCACACCTGAGTGAAAACCCTCACACAGAGGGAGTCCCCCTTAACACTGGAATGGAACTAACTGGGCGTGTGCCTTGGGGATTTGCAGAAGGCCTTGGTCTTCGTGTGGGAGCTCAGTGCTCCCTTGGACACCCTGCCCTGCATGGCAGAGGGCTGGTGGGCTGGTGTGCTGTCGGCTGACGAGGTGCCACAGCCAGGCATTTTCTAAGGAGTCCAGGCAGCCTGGGGAGATCTCCTGCCTAGGCTTGCTTTCACTGCCGGCTGGAAAGAGCTTTTTCTGCTGCCATTCTCTTTCTAGGGGGTTTGGAGCTGTTTATAAAGCCCTCGACACCAGCACAGGACAACAGGTAAAGTGTCAATACCCGCAGGAGTTTCTCCTAAGCTCTGCTGTCTAGAAACAAGGCAGTTTGGCACAGCTCGCTGTGTCATGGCACAAGCACTCTCTCCGTGCTCCTTCCTCTCTCCGTCTCCCTCTTGTGCAGGGAGCCACTTCTCAAGTTAATGGTCGCCAATGTCTTTTTAGGTGGCCATCAAGATAATGTCGCTTGAGGAGATGTCCGAGGAGCTGGCTGTCAATGAAATCCTGGTCATGAGGGACAGCAGGAATCCCAATATTGTTAGCTACTTAGACAGGTTGGGATATTCTCTAGTCTTTGTAGCTTTAGAGAGTGCAAGCCAGAAGTGACAACACCCTTTGGTCAACCAGCAGAAAATGGAGCTGTTCATGATTTCTCTGCAGGGGAGGGGTTTGCACCTGGTGTTCAAGAAACTCTTCTGGCATATGTAGCTTGGACAGCAGTTTCAAAAGCCTGGGTCAGGCCCTCGGGTGACTGAGCTGGGCCCGTTCCTCTCTCTCTCTCTCTCTGTCTCCATGCTGTGGTTTGCTTCTTTCAGCTACCTGGTGGATACGGAGCTCTGGCTGGCGATGGAGTTCATGGACGGCGGCACGTTGTTTGATGTGCTCAGTGCAGTGTACCTGGAGGAAGGACAGATAGGCGCTGTCTGTCGGGAGGTGAGGGATCCCGCTTTTGCTTCCCCGGCCTGCCCAGGATGGCTCTTGTGAACTGGTGGTTAAGGACAGCCGAGATTTCTTGCTCCCGGCTTTCTTTTGGTGCTGCTGTCACGACACAGAGGAGAAGTAATAGCATTCGTCTGAAGTGAGCTGCCTGTCGGAGTCCCCGCACTCCTCAGGCTCTGTCCTTGCACTCTTCCCTACTGTCTGTCCTCTGGCGCTCGTGCTCACTCACTTGCTTCGTTTCCTGGTTTCCTCCTCTCAGCTTTGCCTCTGAATGTTTGCCTGGAGCCTGTCTGTCTGTCCTACTTTCCTTGACATTCTAAGCCCGCATGCAGGTGGCAGAATTTCAAGCCAAGGCTAAAGGAGATGTCCTCAGCTTCAAAAGATAGCATTGCAGCCCAGATGGCGATGGATTCTGAAACAGGTCTATTGTGCTACTTCCTCCTCTGCTGCCACAGGGCTTCCGAGAAAATCTTTGCCACGCTGCTCGCCAGCCAAAGGTCACGTGCTTGGTACCCACGGCAGGATGGACTTGTGCAAGCTCCAATGCCTTCACTTTGAAATATAGAAAATACTTCTAAGAGCATTGAAGCAGCAAGCTCTTCCTCTTGAACGCACCATGATAGTGCAGCCTCCTTCACAATTCCCTGAGAAAGCTGTCAATCTCTTAGAGCCCTTTCCTTTATTGTAGGAGGAAATCAGATGCTGAAATGTTAACTTTCCCTCCCTTCTTTCTCTCTCAGTGCCTGCAAGGACTGCATTTCCTTCATTCCCGCCAAGTCATCCACAGAGACATCAAAAGCAACAACGTTCTTGTGGGCATGGACGGATCGGTCAAATTGGGTGGGTATCCCTGCTCAGGTGCAGCGCTCCCTGCGTGTGCTCTGGGGTTGCTTTTTGGTGACTGCCTCTTGCCCAGAAGCGCTGTTCAGCCAGTTCATGAATCGTGAGGGTGTTTTTGAAATGGCCAATGCCTTATTTCCCTGGCTCCAGCCACGTGGAAGGAGAGCTCGGCTGCGTTTTCAGCTAGATTCAGCACGGCCTTGTCAGGCTTGGGGTGGGCCATCCTTTAGCCTGGTTTGCCAGTGGTAGCTGGCTTTGACAGGGTTTGTTTTTCTCCTCAGCTGACTTTGGCCTCTGTGCTCAGCTCAGCCCTGAGCGCAGCAAGCGCAGCTCCAGCGTTGGCACGCCCAGCTGGATGGCACCGGAAGTGGTGAGAGGAGAAGCCTATGGCCCCAAAGTGGACATCTGGTCCCTGGGGATCATGGGGCTGGAAATGGTGGAAGGGGAAGCTCCTTACGAGAGGGAAGCCCGTCCCAGGGTAAGGTGCAGCTTAGAAAGGGGGCTCTGTGTGGGGAGAGCTGTTGCGGCTAGGAAAGGAGCAGGCAGAGTGTCCTCTTCCATCCATGTGCTGTAGGTTTTTGAGCTGATAGAAAGGAACGGGCCCCCAAAACTGCAGAACCCCAAGCACCACTCGGCTCTCCTGCGCGACTTTCTGCGCTGCTGCCTGCAGGCAGACGAGGACAGGCGCTGGTCTGCCCAGGAACTCCTGCAGGTAAGAAAAAGCAAAGGGGCAAAAAGCCCCGTGAGGACACCTGCATCAAGGGATCAAGAGGAGTGTGGGTCACGTGGGTGAGACAGGTTACAGGACAGGAAGGGCCCACGCGGAATGGGCTGCCCTCGGTCCTCTTGGTGTGTCGTTCTGATAGCCAAGGAATCCTGCTTGGGCCCGTGAGGATGGGATCATGGAAAGTAACGGTTCCTTTCATGTTGGTTTTTCTTCTGGCAGCATCCGTTTGTGACCTCAGGCGAGCCAGCCTCCAGCCTGGCTGCTCTGATCACCTCAGCCAAGCAAGAGCTGGAAGACTGGAGAGGAGACGCTTGCGCCTGAGGAGGCCCTTGTGCCGTGCCAGCTCAGAGCAGGGAAAAGGGGATGTATAGTGTTCCGGCAGAGAGTTAGCCACCCCCTGACTTTTAAAAGGAGCTGTGCTGTAGATAGGAAATGTAATGGCTTCGTAACCTTGCCATTTTATTAAAATGACGACACATTTTTATTAAAAATGGTGTTCAATGTTTATTGCTGTTGTTTTTTTCTCTCAAAAGATTAACTTTTAAAAATTAAGGAAATTGAGGGAGTGACTTCTATGGACTACAGCATCTAGGTAGCTTAGACAAGAGGGGATTGTTTAGCTTGGAATAGAGTATTGTTAATTTAGGGAAGCTCTGAGGTATCTTTTAAGTAGAAAAGAATGAATTGTCCTGATAAGAATTAAGCTGTGAGAGGAAAAGCTGTGATGCAGCAGAACTGCACCATGCAGGCGCTACAAGCTGTCAGCCTGATCAGGGCAGAATGATGAAGATGAAGAAGCAGTGAGGGGATACTTTGTTTCAGCCAGAGTGGCAATAAAACTAAAATATCCAGAGTTTTGGAAGGCTTCCTTCCCTGCCATGCTGTAGCTAAGCTCGACGGTCCCTTTCAGGGGCCCAAAGAGCATGCTGAGCTAAGCAGCTTGGCTTACCTGAACTGGGGGAGAGCAAGTGCAGGAAAACTGGAGAGGAGACGCTTGTACCTGAGGAGGCCCTTGTGCCTCGCCAGCTCAGAGGAGGCAAAAGGGGACGTATCGTGCATTGGCAGAGATTCAGCCATCCCCTGAGTTTTTTTGAGGAGCTGTGCTGTAGATAGGAAATGTAATGTTTTGATGGTCTCTTAGCTTAGCTGTCTTTAGTTAGGACTATAGACCATAGAAAGCTTCATTCATGACGAAGCATTGTTTAGATAAGAGCAGAGTATTGTCGATGTAGGGAAGCTCAGAATTATCCTTTAAGGAGAAATGAATGAATTGTCATAAGAAGAATTAAGCTATCAAAGAAGAAGCTGGGATTCAGCAGATCTGGAGCACACATGTCCCACGTGCTTGCAGCCTGAACTAGCCATCTGGAGGACAAAATGAGGAAGATGAAGATGGTGATGTAAGCAGAAGATGCTCTGTTCCAGCGCTTGGTTTCAGCATGACTGGCAATAAAAACTCTAAACCCTCCAGAGCCCTGGAATGTTCCCTTCCATGTCATGCTGTGCCTAAGCTGGTCAGTGCAGTGCCTTCGAAGCTGTGCGCTCGGGATGGGCTCTCCCGTTCATGGCTTTGCACTGCTTCCGAGTGGCCCAAGGCTCTCTCCCTTCACAGAGGGGCCCTGCCCTGCCCTGCCCCATCTGGCCCCTGACAGCTGCTCCACACCGCCCCACCTGGCTTGCAGAGACCTTGTCCCCCATGCCCTGGCATCTCCAGTTCCAGCTGCACCTCCTGGTGTATCAAGAGAAGGGACCAAGCCCCTCTTGTTTGTTCTTCCTGGCAATCACTTGGTATTGAAGAATAAAGGAGGGCTGAAACTCTTGAGGCCCAGAGGCCTGCCGCTGGAGCTCTACTACCTCAGTCCTGAACGGTGACCAGAGTCAAAGAGAGACACCCCTCTCTCTCACCCATAAGCATCTGCAGGCTTATGTTAATGCAACAGGTTTTATTGGTATCACCCCGTTCAACCGCCCTTTTTTCCTGATATGAACTCCCCCTTGAATGTTCTCCCCTCTCTTGTCCCCTGTTGGTCTCAGTTTACTGCAATGCTCCGCTCCTGTTACCTCACTGGTTCCCCACATGGCTGCCCCTCCTCTGCCTCCCTTGTACTCAGTTGCCGTTGGCCCTCCGAGCTGCCCCTTTTCCCCTCATATTAAGCCCTGTGTCCTCAGCCCCATTTTCTCTCTGTCCCTGGAGCCTCTTCATGGCACTGAGGCACCTTTGCAGCTCCACACAAAGACCAGTCTCTCGCCTCATTCACCAACATTTTAAGCAAGCATGCTCCACATCCTGGGAATGCAGAGGCACAGAGGCCAGTTGTGGACGTGTGCTAACAGAAACGGCGCGTCTTCCTAACGCTTCCCTCTCTTAAACCTTTGGAGCTCCAAAGCGCTCTGCTCAAGTGGGTCTGAGGGCCTACACTCAGCTTTCCACGCTACCGTCTCATTCTTCCTTCTCTAAGCCCTACAAGGGGCTGGTTGATGTCAGCTGACTTGGAAATGGGGAAAATGAGATGCTTTCTAATTGAGGCAATTCTTCTGGGTAACTACTGCAGGGTTTTTTCAGCAACAGAATTTCAAGATAGTGCTGGGCCTTTCAGCAATTGCATTGGTTTTCAAATGCCACCCTCAGCATCTGAAGTGTGAGGAGCCCATTGTAAAGCTTCTTTAAAGACAATGTGCTGTCCACCAGCAGAGGACCGGTCTGTGCTGAGTCACCAGAAAAGCAAGCTAAGCCAGGGATCATTATTCCATGGGAAAACAGAGTTGAATTCCAGAGGAGTCGCATGCACTTTTTTCCCCCCTCCCCTCCCACCCAGTACTTCCATTCAACTTTCCAGCTGATTCCTGGATTGAGCTGGAAATTTTGACAGAGAGGGGAATGACTGCATCTGATTTTTACTGGGATTTGGCTATCTGAACGTCTGCTTGGAATCTTACAGGAAGCATAGAGTCTAGGCAAACCTCTGTGAGACTGCAGCTTTGGACTGTTCCAAAAGGCCCTTCCTTGGGCTCGACATCTGCAGGGCATTGCAGAGCAGTGGGCTGCAGGCTGCTGCCAGATATCCAAAACAGCACAACTCTGACAGCCCAAGAATCACCGCACAGCTCCTCTGGATGTTCGGAGGCTTTCGATGGCCAAAGCAAGAGCAAGCAGGACAAGAGGAGCTTTGTGTCAAGAGCTAAGCCAGCATCTCCCTGCCACATAGGGAGGTCAGGCTCCAAACAGAGTGGGAGCAACAATCAGCATGCACCTGTGTGCTCAAGAAGCAGCTGCACACTGCAATACTCCTGGAAATGTATTTACTTTGCTTCTTTTTTCCCCTAAATGTCACGGAAGAAGTTGACTTTTCAGAACCAACGAAGATGCCAGCCAGAAGAAGCACGCTTGCTTTTGGTTCTTGCGTGCTGGCTGGGCCGGTGTGTTTTCTGAGTTCCCCTGGGGTGCCTTGAGCACTGGCTTATGGACTGTAAGGACATGTTCTGCTGCTTTATGACCGAGGAGAACTTCCCAGGCTTTTCTTTTGCATCCACTGTACAGAAGGTTTGGTTGCCGGGCACAACAAACCCAGAGCAGCTGCTATTGTGAGGTCAAGGGAGCGGTGCCACGTCACAGTGCTGTCAGCACAGCAATGTCCCGGTGCACCCAAGGCCTGGTTGTCCAGAGCAGCTTTTCCGCTCACTCCCTGCAGGAGGATCCTTGTGATCAAGGAGTTCTCAGCAGACGGCCTGCCCCCCGAGAGGAGTCTTGGTTTTTCCCTTGGGTGGCATTCAGTGTGCAAACCCGCAGAGCACGGCTAAAATGATCGGGCGAGTCTGTGCCGCGGTTTGCACCGTCTTTTCTCTTGCTTATTCTGGCTATTACCTGATCCACCTGACTCGTAAGTAAAGGTTTATCCTGGGGCTGGCATCACCTGGCTTTTGCTTCACTCTGCTCTTTATGCCGCAGTAGTGACCAAGTTTCTTTTGGGAACAAAATTGCCATTAAGATGCCACGGGTTTGGTAAATCTGCTGCCAGCAGCATCAGCTAAGAAGGGGGTATCTGTACTGGGTGGTAGGCGCAGAGTATTTGCAGAGTATTTGCAATGTAATTTGCAACCTGCAGCGCTTGCGTTCCCTCCCACGGGACAGCGCGTGGCAGTGGAGTCTGTCATTTCCTCAAGCTTGCTGCTTCAACCAAGACAACCTGCAAATTGCAGACTCCAGGGAGAGATGCTCAGGAGTACTCTGAGCATCTGCGCTTCTCTCCAGGAGTGAAGGAAAGCATCTTTTGCTCCAACTTCTGCCATTCACAGGCCTTGGCTGTCTGACTTGACCCTTTTATGGTGCGCCAAGAAAGCCATTCCCTTGGCAATGCGGGACCAACTCCAATCCAGTTAGGGTTTGCTGCTGAACCCAGGAGCTGTTCCTGGGCTGCTTCAGCAGAGAGCTGCCACAGCAAGGGGGCCCTTTGTGGAAGCTTTGCTGTTGTATCGTCTTCAGCCAATTGATGGGAAGTAGTGCATGCAACTAAAAGAAGTATCTATAAAATGCAGGAAAGAGAAGAGGAAAATGCTGCTTGAGCTGTTGGGCAGAACAGAAGCTCAGCCTGTTAAAGAACAACTGGCATTTCCATGGCCGTGTTTCTATTCTCTCCTGGCAAAAGAGGCCCAAATGTAGACAGAGCCTACTATAGTGTCCTTGCTGTTCTCTTGCTTGCTGTGGGAAAGGGCTGTTGCTCCTTGAGGCATGTTGGGAAAGGGAAATGCTCTCCGTTGGGAATGACTTGTGCTGTGGGAGCCCCCTTTCTAAGGGCACTTTTCTAAGGGCCTCTGGTTCCTTTTCCCTTGCTCCCTGCAGGTCACCTCTCACACAGATGGAGACAAGCCTGTCCTTTGGTGAGTAGCAAAGGAACCTCTGACGTTGCTGGCGTGTAAGAACTGTGCAGCAAGCTGTGGGCTTGGCCTGTTGTAATAGAGTGTGGAGTGCCCGGCTGAAAGAAAGACCAACTGCCTGGTGGCATCAGCAGTAGCAAAGGGAGCACTGGCTCCTTCCTAATTTTCCAGTGAAGAGCCTTTCAAGAGATGAAAGGCAAATGTGACAGCTCCAAGGTGTCTTGCTGATTCCAGCCAGCATGGAAGATCAAATGCGCAGCAAGAGGGAGTACCACCTCATTCAGCCATCTTCATAGGGCTTTCATGACTCAGAATCCCACTTGTATCCAAGTCTACAATTTGCCCTTCTTCTGGGTGCTTTCCCAGCTCAGTAGAAAGCAGCCCTGAAAGGATTGGCTGTTCCCAGTCTCTCTCACTTCTGTCTGTCTGCAGGGCTCAACCACAGGGTCAGCACCTCCTCTGGCTGACACTGTTATTGAGGAAGTGGATGAAGAGGAGCAAAACAACATCAAGCCTCCAGCTGCTCTCCCTCCACAGCCTGAACTTGCAGAGCCAGTAAGTGGCATCTGAGCTTGGCACTGCCTGTGGTGCAGGGCCAAGCTTCAAGCTTTGGATGACCCAGCCCTCGTTGCTCGCGGCTGAAGATGCTGGGGGCTGTGTGCCTGCCATGACGTAGTGCTGCTTCAGCCAAGCCAGGGACCCCTGGCCAGTGGGTTCTGAACTTTGACACTTGAGCGTCACTTTTCTGGGATGCTGAGAGGGCCCGAGAATGTCTCTTGGGATCAGACAAGAGGCAGCATTAAATTATTCCCAATGTAGAAGTGAGCCCCTTGTGCCCACTGTCAGTGCGGGCTGCCTGCAGTCAGTGGATGGAGTGGTGCAAAGCCTCAGTTGACAGCCTTGCGGGATTATTTTGGGAGACACTGGTCCCTGAAAGGGACAAGCCACTCTCCATGGCCTAATTAGCTTCAGGCATAAAGTAGACTGTCCTGGACTTCCCCACGGTCAGAGCAGGGTTTGGTGAGGAGAATCCTAGGAGGCTCCACATTGTAAAGGGCGGATGGGTCTCAGCAGGGCTGGAACGCAACTCCCATGGGCTGCCCCCTAATGCCTGAAATACAGAGGGGAAATCAGAGAAACAGATCAGAGAAGGGGCACGCTCCAGACTTGTGGTCAGACAGTTGCATGCTAGCTCCATGGTGATTTCATTGTCAAGGAAAACACAGGAGGAGGAGGAGGAGGAGGAGAAGAACAAGGCTCTGGGGCCGTGCTCTGATCTCTTTCTGGACCTTTTCAAACCCATTGATCCCCTGCTGCAGTGGTCTTGCAGGAAAGCCGAAACGGTGGAGCAGGGAAGTGGCCATGAGGGGCTGTATCAAAGCAGCCTTAGTGGTTTTCCCATTGCCTTTGAGAAGGGGACATCCAAAACTCCCCAGCTGAGGAGGCCTGGTGGTGGCTGGCAGCATCTTCCGAAAGCCTTGCTTTTGCTGTGTGCTCTCCGGGGCACCTGTACCAGCCACCCTTCTGAGGGGCAATCCTTTCTTGTCCCAGCTCAACACAGGCTCTGCCATTCAGCGTGCCGCTGGACCAGCATCGCCTGCAGCAGCCAGCGCTCCCCCAGCTGCCGGCCCTTCATCCGGCAGCCCAGCCCAGCAGCCCGAGATGAGAGAGGAGCAGGACCTGAAGACACTGAGTACGTCTGGTGTATTTCTTGTCTGCTAGAGCAGTGTGTTGTCTGCGGTTCCCGGTGTAGGCTCAGCCAGAAGTTCCCCCTCAGTCTCGGAGGCACTCAACAGAACCTGTGGTTGTGCTTTGAGGCAGTGAGGGAGTGCTCAGGGTGTTCCTGCTGCCTCTGGGGGCAGCTGAGCCTGGCTTGGATCTGCCTGGGCTGCCTTCTGTGCCAAAGGCAAAAGCAGAGATTGCTTCTGGTTGAGCAGAAGGGCTGGCACGTCGCGAGTGACTAGGCCCCAGGCAGCTCTCAAACTCCTGACAGTGGGGATGCATTTTGGAATGTCCGGGGAGCAGCGTCTCTGGTTGAAAGTGAGCTCCTTGCATGGCTTTTGTCTTTCTCAGGGAGCATTGTGAGTCTGGGTGAGCCAATGAAGAAATACAGGGCATTTGAAGAACTTGGACGAGGGTAAGTGTGACGTCTACTCCATAAAACAAACCATGGGCCGGGTCTTCAGCTTATGCAATATCAAGCGTGAAGTCAGGCAAGCTCCAAACATGGTCAGACTCTGGCTTTGCCTCCTGCCACCTCTCAGGATTGCTCAGTCAGAGCAGTCAGGAAGCATCATCAAAGACAACTTGATGCTAGCCATGTCTCGCTTGCAGCACTGAGGAGCAGGAGCTGAAAGATCCCCTGCCTCTGTGTCTGTGTGGCCTCAAAGAGCACCTTGCCACTCAAGAGCTGCCTGATAACAGTTCTACAAGGCAGTGTTTTCAAAGTTAGTCTTCTCCAGATTTCAACCCACGTGCACACCTGTGTGAAAACCCTCACACAGAGGGAGTCCCCCTTAACACTGGAATGGAACTAACTGGGCGTGTGCCTTGGAGATTTGCAGAAGGCCTTGGTCTTCGTGTGGGAGCTCAGTGCTCCCTTGGACACCCTGCCCTGCATGGCAGAGGGCTGGTGGGCTGGTGTGCTGTCGGCTGACGAGGTGCCACAGCCAGGCATTTTCTAAGGAGTCCAGGCAGCCTGGGGAGATCTCCTGCCTAGGCTTGCTTTCACTGCCGGCTGGAAAGAGCTTTTTCTGCTGCCATTCTCTTTCTAGGGGGTTTGGAGCTGTTTATAAAGCCCTCGACACCAGCACAGGACAACAGGTAAAGTGTCAATACCCCCAGGAGTTTCTCCTAAGCTCTGCTGTCTAGAAACAAGGCAGTCTGGCACAGCTCGCTGTGTCATGGCACAAGCACTCTCTCTGTGCTCCTTCCTCTCTCCGTCTCCCTCTCGTGCAGGGAGCCACTTCTCAAGTTAATGGTCGCCAATGTCTTTTTAGGTGGCCATCAAGATAATGTCGCTTGAGGAGATGTCCGAGGAGCTGGCTGTCAATGAAATCCTGGTCATGAGGGACAGCAGGAATCCCAATATTGTTAGCTACTTAGACAGGTTGGGATATTCTCTAGTCTATGTAGCTTTAGAGAGTGCAAGCCAGAAGTGACAACACCCTTTGGTCAACCAGCAGAAAATGGAGCTGTTCATGATTTCTCTGCAGGGGAGGGGTTTGCACCTGGTGTTGAAGAATCTCTTCTGGCATATGTAGCTTGGACAGCAGTTGCAAAAGCCTGGGTCAGGCCCTCGGGTGACTGAGCTGGGCCCGTTCCTCTCTCTCTCTCTCTCTCTCTCCATGCTGTGGTTTGCTTCTTTCAGCTACCTGGTGGATACGGAGCTCTGGCTGGCGATGGAGTTCATGGACGGCGGCACGTTGTTTGATGTGCTCAGTGCAGTGTACCTGGAGGAAGGACAGATAGGCGCTGTCTGTCGGGAGGTGAGGGATCCCGCTTTTGCTTCCCCCGGCCTGCCCAGGATGGCTCTTGTGAACTGGTGGTTAAGGACAGCAGAGATTTCTTGCTCCCGGCTTTCTTTTGCTGCTGCTGTCACGACACAGAGGAGAAGTAATAGCATTCGTCTGAAGTGAGCTGCCTGTCGGAGTCCCCGCACTCCTCAGGCTCTGTTCTTGCACTCTTCCCTACTGTCTGTCCTCTGGCGCTCGTGCTCGCTCACTTGCTTCGTTTCCTGGTTTCCTCCTCTCAGCTTTGCCTCTGAATGTTTGCCTGGAGCCTGTCTGTCTGTCCTACTTTCCTTGACATTCTAAGCCCGCATGCAGGTGGCAGAATTTCAAGCCAAGGCTAAAGGAGATGTCCTCAGCTTCAAAAGATAGCATTGCAGCCCCGATGGCGATGGATTCTGAAACAGGTCTATTGTGCTACTTCCCCCTCTGCTGCCACAGGGCTTCCGAGAAAATCTTTGCCACGCTGCTCGCCAGCCAAAGGTCACGTGCTTGGTACCCACGGCAGGATGGACTTGTGCAAGCTCCAATGCCTTCACTTTGAAATATAGAAAACACTTCTAAGAGCATTGAAGCAGCAAGCTCTTCCTCTTGAACGCACCATGATAGTGCAGCCTCCTTCACAATTCCCTGAGAAAGCTGTCAATCTCTTAGAGCCCTTTCCTTTATTGTAGGAGGAAATCAGATGCTGAAATGTTAACTTTCCCTCCCTTCTTTCTCTCTCAGTGCCTGCAAGGACTGCATTTCCTTCATTCCCGCCAAGTCATCCACAGAGACATCAAAAGCAACAACGTTCTTGTGGGCATGGACGGATCGGTCAAATTGGGTGGGTATCCCTGCTCAGGTGCAGCACTCCCTGCGTGTGCTCTGGGGTTGCTTTTTGCTGACTGCCACTTGCCCAGAAGCGCTGTTCAGCCAGTTCATGAATCGTGAGGGTGTTTTTGAAATGGCCAATGCCTTATTTCCCTGGCTCCAGCCACGTGGAAGGAGAGCTCGGCTGCGTTTTCAGCTAGATTCAGCACGGCCTTGTCAGGCTTGGGGTGGGCCATCCTTTAGCCTGGTTTGCCAGTGGTAGCTGGCTTTGACAGGGTTTGTTTTTCTCCTCAGCTGACTTTGGCCTCTGTGCTCAGCTCAGCCCTGAGCGCAGCAAGCGCAGCTCCAGCGTTGGCACGCCCAGCTGGATGGCACCGGAAGTGGTGAGAGGAGAAGCCTATGGCCCCAAAGTGGACATCTGGTCCCTGGGGATCATGGGGCTGGAAATGGTGGAAGGGGAAGCTCCTTACGAGAGGGAAGCCCCTCCCAGGGTAAGGTGCAGCTTAGAAAGGGGGCTCTGTGTGGGGAGAGCTGTTGCGGCTAGGAAAGGAGCAGGCAGAGTGTCCTCTTCCATCCATGTGCTGTAGGTTTTTGAGCTGATAGAAAGGAACGGGCCCCCAAAACTGCAGAACCCCAAGCACCACTCGGCTCTCCTGCGCGACTTTCTGCGCTGCTGCCTGCAGGCAGACGAGGACAGGCGCTGGTCTGCCCAGGAACTCCTGCAGGTAAGAAAAAGCAAAGGGGCAAAAAGCCCCGTGAGGACACCTGCATCAAGGGATCAAGAGGAGTGTGGGTCACGTGGGTGAGACAGGTTACAGGACAGGAAGGGCCCACGCGGAATGGGCTGCCCTCGGTCCTCTTGGTGTGTCGTTCTGATAGCCAAGGAATCCTGCTTGGGCCCGTGAGGATGGGATCATGGAAAGTAACGGTTCCTTTCATGTTGGTTTTTCTTCTGGCAGCATCCGTTTGTGACCTCAGGCGAGCCAGCCTCCAGCCTGGCTGCTCTGATCACCTCAGCCAAGCAAGAGCTGGAAGACTGGAGAGGAGACGCTTGCGCCTGAGGAGGCCCTTGTGCCGTGCCAGTTTAGAGCAGGGAAAAGGGGATGTATAGGGTTCCGGCAGAGAGTTAGCCACCCCCTGACTTTTAAAAGGAGCTGTGCTGTAGATAGGAAATGTAATGGCTTTGTAACCTTGCCATTTTATTAAAATGACACATTTTTATTAAAAATGGTGTTCAATGTTTATTGCTGTTGTTTTTTTTCTCTCAAAAGATTAACTTTTAAAAATTAAGGAAATTGAGGGAGTGACTTCTATGGACTACAGCATCTAGGTAGCTTGGACAAGAGGGGATTGTTTAGCTTGGAATAGAGTATTGTTAATTTAGGGAAGCTCTGAGGTATCTTTTAAGTAGAAAAGAATGAATTGTCCTGATAAGAATTAAGCTGTGAGAGGGAAAGCTGTGATGCAGCAGAACTGCACCATGCAGGCGCTACAAGCTGTCAGCCTGATCAGGGCAGAATGATGAAGATGAAGAAGCAGTGAGGGGATACTTTGTTTCAGCCAGAGTGGCAATAAAACTAAAATATCCAGAGTTTTGGAAGGCTTCCTTCCCTGCCATGCTGTAGCTAAGCTCGACGGTCCCTTTCAGGGGCCCAAAGAGCATGCTGAGCTAAGCAGCTTGGCTTACCTGAACTGGGGAGAGCAAGTGCAGGAAAACTGGAGAGGAGACGCTGGTACCTGAGGAGGCCCTTGTGCCTCGCCAGCTCAGAGGAGGCAAAAGGGGACGTATCGTGCATTGGCAGAGATTCAGCCATCCCCTGAGTTTTTTTGAGGAGCTGTGCTGTAGATAGGAAATGTAATGTTTTGAGGGTCTCTTAGCTTAGCTGTCTTTAGTTAGGACTATAGACCATAGAAAGCTTCATTCATGACGAAGCATTGTTTAGATAAGAGCAGAGTATTGTCGATGTAGGGAAGCTCAGAATTATCCTTTAAGGAGAAATGAATGAATTGTCATAAGAAGAATTAAGCTATCAAAGAAGAAGCTGGGATTCAGCAGATCTGGAGCACACATGTCCCACGTGCTTGCAGCCTGAACTAGCCATCTGGAGGACAAAATGAGGAAGATGAAGATGGTGATGTAAGCAGAAGATGCTCTGTTCCAGCGCTTGGTTTCAGCATGACTGGCAATAAAAACTCTAAACCCTCCAGAGCTTGGAATGTTCCCTTCCATGTCATGCTGTGCCTAAGCTGGTCAGTGCAGTGCCTACGAAGCTGTGCGCTCGGGATGGGCTCTCCCGTTCATGGCTTTGCACTGCTTCCGAGTGGCCCAAGGCTCTCTCCCTTCACAGAGGGGCCCTGCCCTGCCCTGCCTCATATGGCCCCTGACAGCTGCTCCACACCGCCCCACCTGACTTGCAGAGACCTTGTCCCCCATGCCCTGGCATCTCCAGTTCCAGCTGCACCTCCTGGTGTATCAAGAGAAGGGACCAAGCCCCTCTTGTTTGTTCTTCCTGGCAATCACTTGGTATTGAAGAATAAAGGAGGGCTGAAACTCTTGAGGCCCAGAGGCCTGCCGCTGGAGCTCTACTACCTCAGTCCTGAACGGTGACCAGAGTCAAAGAGAGACACCCCTCTCTCTCACCCATAAGCATCTGCAGGCTTATGTTAATGCAACAGGTTTTATTGGTATCACCCCGTTCAACCGCCCTTTTTTCCTGATATGAACTCCCCCTTGAATGTTCTCCCCTCTCTTGTCCCCTGTTGGTCTCAGTTTACTGCAATGCTCCGCTCCTGTTACCTCACTGGTTCCCCACATGGCTGCCCCTCCTCTGCCTCCCTTGTACTCAGTTGCCGTTGGCCCTCCGAGCTGCCCCTTTTCCCCTCATATTAAGCCCTGTGTCCTCAGACCCATTTTCTCTCTGTCCCTGGAGCCTCTTCATGGCACTGAGGCACTTTTGCAGCTCCACACAAAGACCAGTCTCTCGCCTCATTCACCAACATTTTAAGCAAGCATGCTCCACATCCTGGGAATGCAGAGGCACAGAGGCCAGTTGTGGACGTGTGCTAACAGAAACGGCGCGTCTTCCTAACGCTTCCCTCTCTTAAACCTTTGGAGCTCCAAAGCGCTCTGCTCAAGTGGGTCTGAGGGCCTACACTCAGCTTTCCACGCTACCGTCTCATTCTTCCTTCTCTAAGCCCTACAAGGGGCTGGTTGATGTCAGCTGACTTGGAAATGGGGAAAATGAGATGCTTTCTAATTGAGGCAATTCTTCTGGGTAACTACTGCAGGGTTTTTTCAGCAACAGAATTTCAAGATAGTGCTGGGCCTTTCAGCAATTGCATTGGTTTTCAAATGCCACCCTCAGCATCTGAAGTGTGAGGAGCCCATTGTAAAGCTTCTTTAAAGACAATGTGCTGTCCACCAGCAGAGGACCGGTCTGTGCTGAGTCACCAGAAAAGCAAGCTAAGCCAGGGATCATTATTCCATGGGAAAACAGAGTTGAATTCCAGAGGAGTCGCATGCACTTTTTTCCCCCCTCCCCTCCCAACCAGTACTTCCATTCAACTTTCCAGCTGATTCCTGGATTGAGCTGGAAATTTTGACAGAGAGGGGAATGACTGCATCTGATTTTTACTGGGATTTGGCTATCTGAACGTCTGCTTGGAATCTTACAGGAAGCATAGAGTCTAGGCAAACCTCTGTGAGACTGCAGCTTTGGACTGTTCCAAAAGGCCCTTCTTTTGGGCTCGACATCTGCAGGGCATTGCAGAGCAGTGGGCTGCAGGCTGCTGCCAGATATCCAAAACAGCACAACTCTGACAGCCCAAGAATCACCGCACAGCTCCTCTGGATGTTCGGAGGCTTTCGATGGCCAAAGCAAGAGCAAGCAGGACAAGAGGAGCTTTGTGTCAAGAGCTAAGCCAGCATCTCCCTGCCACATAGGGAGGTCAGGCTCCAAACAGAGTGGGAGCAACAATCAGCATGCACCTGTGTGCTCAAGAAGCAGCTGCACACTGCAATACTCCTGGAAATGTATTTACTTTGCTTCTTTTTTCCCCTAAATGTCACGGAAGAAGTTGACTTTTCAGAACCAACGAAGATGCCAGCCAGAAGAAGCACGCTTGCTTTTGGTTCTTGCGTGCTGGCTGGGCCGGTGTGTTTTCTGAGTTCCCCTGGGGTGCCTTGAGCACTGGCTTATGGACTGTAAGGACATGTTCTGCTGCTTTATGACCGAGGAGAACTTCCCAGGCTTTTCTTTTGCATCCACTGTACAGAAGGTTTGGTTGCCGGGCACAACAAACCCAGAGCAGCTGCTATTGTCAGGTCAAGGGAGCGGTGCCACGTCACAGTGCTGTCAGCACAGCGATGTCCCGGTGCACCCAAGGCCTGGTTGTCCAGAGCAGCTTTTCCGCTCACTCCCTGCAGGAGGATCCTTGTGATCAAGGAGTTCTCAGCAGACGGCCTGCCCCCCGAGAGGAGTCTTGGTTTTTCCCTTGGGTGGCATTCAGTGTGCAAACCCGCAGAGCACGGCTAAAATGATCGGGCGAGTCTGTGCCGCGGTGTGCACCGTCTTCTCTCTTGCTTATTCTGGCTATTACCTGATCCACCTGACTCGTAAGTAAAGGTTTATCCTGGGGCTGGCATCACCTGGCTTTTGCCTCACTCTGCTCTTTATGCCGCAGTAGTGACCAAGTTTCTTTTGGGAACAAAATTGCCATTAAGATGCCACGGGTTTGGTAAATCTGCTGCCAGCAGCATCAGCTAAGAAGGGGGTATCTGTACTGGGTGGTAGGCGCAGAGTATTTGCAGAGTATTTGCAATGTAATTTGCAACCTGCAGCGCTTGCGTTCCCTCCCACGGGACAGCGCGTGGCAGTGGAGTCTGTCATTTCCTCAAGCTTGCTGCTTCAACCAAGACAACCTGCAAATTGCAGACTCCAGGGAGAGATGCTCAGAAGTACTCTGAGCATCTGCGCTTCTCTCCAGGAGTGAAGGAAAGCATCTTTTGCTCCAACTTCTGCCATTCACAGGCCTTGGCTGTCTGACTTGACCCTTTTATGGTGCGCCAAGAAAGCCATTCCCTTGGCAATGCGGGACCAACTCCAATCCAGTTAGGGTTTGCTGCTGAACCCAGGAGCTGTTCCTGGGCTGCTTCAGCAGAGAGCTGCCACAGCAAGGGGGCCCTTTGTGGAAGCTTTGCTGTTGTATCGTCTTCAGCCAATTGATGGGAAGTAGTGCATGCAACTAAAAGAAGTATCTATAAAATGCAGGAAAGAGAAGAGGAAAATGCTGCTTGAGCTGTTGGGCAGAACAGAAGCTCAGCCTGTTAAAGAACAACTGGCATTTCCATGGCCGTGTTTCTATTCTCTCCTGGCAAAAGAGGCCCAAATGTAGACAGAGCCTACTATAGTGTCCTTGTTGTTCTCTTGCTTGCTGTGGGAAAGGGCTGTTGCTCCTTGAGGCATGTTGGGAAAGGGAAATGCTCTCCGTTGGGAATGACTTGTGCTGTGGGAGCCCCCTTTCTAAGGGCACTTTTCTAAGGGCCTCTGGTTCCTTTTCCCTTGCTCCCTGCAGGTCACCTCTCACACAGATGGAGACAAGCCTGTCCTTTGGTGAGTAGCAAAGGAACCTCTGACGTTGCTGGCGTGTAAGAACTGTGCAGCAAGCTGTGGGCTTGGCCTGTTGTAATAGAGTGTGGAGTGCCCGGCTGAAAGAAAGACCAACTGCCTGGTGGCATCAGCAGTAGCAAAGGGAGCACTGGCTCCTTCCTAATTTTCCAGTGAAGAGCCTTTCAAGAGATGAAAGGCAAATGTGACAGCTCCAAGGTGTCTTGCTGATTCCAGCCAGCATGGAAGATCAAATGCGCAGCAAGAGGGAGTACCACCTCATTCAGCCATCTTCATAGGGCTTTCATGACTCAGAATCCCACTTGTATCCAAGTCTACAATTTGCCCTTCTTCTGGGTGCTTTCCCAGCTCAGTAGAAAGCAGCCCTGAAAGGATTGGCTGTTCCCAGTCTCTCTCACTTCTGTCTGTCTGCAGGGCTCAACCACAGGGTCAGCACCTCCTCTGGCTGACACTGTTATTGAGGAAGTGGATGAAGAGGAGCAAAACAACATCAAGCCTCCAGCTGCTCTCCCTCCACAGCCTGAACTTGCAGAGCCAGTAAGTGGCATCTGAGCTTGGCACTGCCTGTGGTGCAGGGCCAAGCTTCAAGCTTTGGATGACCCAGCCCTCGTTGCTCGCGGCTGAAGATGCTGGGGGCTGTGTGCCTGCCATGACGTAGTGCTGCTTCAGCCAAGCCAGGGACCCCTGGCCAGTGGGTTCTGAACTTTGACACTTGAGCGTCACTTTTCTGGGATGCTGAGAGGGCCCGAGAATGTCTCTTGGGATCAGACAAGAGGCAGCATTAAATTATTCCCAATGTAGAAGTGAGCCCCTTGTGCCCACTGTCAGGGCGGGCTGCCTGCAGTCAGTGGACGGAGTGGTGCAAAGCCTCAGTTGACAGCCTTGCGGGATTATTTTGGGAGACGCTGGTCCCTGAAAGGGACAAGCCACTCTCCATGGACTAATTAGCTTCAGGCATAAAGTAGACTGTCCTGGACTTCCCCACGGTCAGAGCAGGGTTTGGTGAGGAGAATCCTAGGAGGCTCCACATTGTAAAGGGCGGATGGGTCTCAGCAGGGCTGGAACGCAGCTCCCATGGGCTGCCCCCTAATGCCTGGAATACAGAGGGGAAATCAGTGAAACAGATCAGAGAAGGGGCACGCTCCAGACTTGTGATCAGACAGTTGCATGCTAGCTCCATGGTGATTTCATTGTCAAGGAAAACACAGGAGGAGGAGGAGGAGGAGAAGAACAAGGCTCTGGGGCCGTGCTCTGATCTCTTTCTGGACCTTTTCAAACCCATTGATCCCCTGCTGCAGTGGTCTTGCAGGAAAGCCGAAACGGTGGAGCAGGGAAGTGGCCATGAGGGGCTGTGTCAAAGCAGCCTTAGTGGTTTTCCCATTGCCTTTGAGAAGGGGACATCCAAAACTCCCCAGCTGAGGAGGCCTGGTGGTGGCTGGCAGCATCTTCCGAAAGCCTTGCTTTTGCTGTGTGCTCTCCGGGGCATCTGTACCAGCCACCCTTCTGAGGGGCAATCCTTTCTTGTCCCAGCTCAACACAGGCTCTGCCATTCAGCGTGCCGCTGGACCAGCATCGCCTGCAGCAGCCAGCACTCCCCCAGCTGCCGGCACTTCATCCGGCAGCCCAGCCCAGCAGCCCGAGATGAGAGAGGAGCAGGACCTGAAGACACTGAGTACGTCTGGTGTATTTCTTGTCTGCCAGAGCAGTGTGTTGTCTGCGGTTCCCGGTGTAGGCTCAGCCAGAAGTTCCCCCTCAGTCTCGGAGGCACTCAACAGAACCCGTGGTTGTGCTTTGAGGCAGTGAGGGAGTGCTCAGGGTGTTCCTGCTGCCTCTGGGGGCAGCTGAGCCTGGCTTGGATCTGCCTGGGCTGCCTTCTGTGCCAAAGGCAAAAGCAGAGATTGCTTCTGGTTGAGCAGAAGGGCTGGCACGTCGCGAGTGACTAGGCCCCAGGCAGCTCTCAAACTCCTGACAGTGGGGATGCATTTTGGAATGTCCGGGGAGCAGCGTCTCTGGTTGAAAGTGAGCTCCTTGCATGGCTTTTGTCTTTCTCAGGGAGCATTGTGAGTCTGGGTGAGCCAATGAAGAAATACAGGGCATTTGAAGAACTTGGACGAGGGTAAGTGTGACGTCTACTCCATAAAACAAACCATGGGCCGGGTCTTCAGCTTATGCAATATCAAGCGTGAAGTCAGGCAAGCTCCAAACATGGTCAGACTCTGGCTTTGCCTCCTGCCACCTCTCAGGATTGCTCAGTCAGAGCAGTCAGGAAGCATCATCAAAGACAACTTGATGCTAGCCATGTCTCGCTTGCAGCACTGAGGAGCAGGAGCTGAAAGATCCCCTGCCTCTGTGTCTGTGTGGCCTCAAAGAGCACCTTGCCACTCAAGAGCTGCCTGATAACAGTTCTACAAGGCAGTGTTTTCAAAGTTAGTCTTCTCCAGATTTCAACCCACGTGCACACCTGTGTGAAAACCCTCACACAGAGGGAGTCCCCCTTAACACTGGAATGGAACTAACTGGGCGTGTGCCTTGGAGATTTGCAGAAGGCCTTGGTCTTCGTGTGGGAGCTCAGTGCTCCCTTGGACACCCTGCCCTGCATGGCAGAGGGCTGGTGGGCTGGTGCGCTGTCGGCTGACGAGGTGCCACAGCCAGGCATTTTCTAAGGAGTCCAGGCAGCCTGGGGAGATCTCCTGCCTAGGCTTGCTTTCACTGCCGGCTGGAAAGAGCTTTTTCTGCTGCCATTCTCTTTCTAGGGGGTTTGGAGCTGTTTATAAAGCCCTCGACACCAGCACAGGACAACAGGTAAAGTGTCAATACCCCCAGGAGTTTCTCCTAAGCTCTGCTGTCTAGAAACAAGGCAGTTTGGCACAGCTCGCTGTGTCATGGCACAAGCACTCTCTCCGTGCTCCTTCCTCTCTCCGTCTCCCTCTCGTGCAGGGAGCCACTTCTCAAGTTAATGGTCGCCAATGTCTTTTTAGGTGGCCATCAAGATAATGTCGCTTGAGGAGATGTCCGAGGAGCTGGCTGTCAATGAAATCCTGGTCATGAGGGACAGCAGGAATCCCAATATTGTTAGCTACTTAGACAGGTTGGGATATTCTCTAGTCTATGTAGCTTTAGAGAGTGCAAGCCAGAAGTGACAACGCCCTTTGGTCAACCAGCAGAAAATGGAGCTGTTCATGATTTCTCTGCAGGGGAGGGGTTTGCACCTGGTGTTGAAGAATCTCTTCTGGCATATGTAGCTTGGACAGCAGTTGCAAAAGCCTGGGTCAGGCCCTCGGGTGACTGAGCTGGGCCCGTTCCTCTCTCTCTCTCTCTCTGTCCCCATGCTGTGGTTTGCTTCTTTCAGCTACCTGGTGGATACAGAGCTCTGGCTGGCGATGGAGTTCATGGACGGCGGCACGTTGTTTGATGTGCTCAGTGCAGTGTACCTGGAGGAAGGACAGATAGGCGCTGTCTGTCGGGAGGTGAGGGATCCCGCTTTTGCTTTCCCCGGCCTGCCCAGGATGGCTCTTGTGAACTGGTGGTTAAGGACAGCAGAGATTTCTTGCTCCCGGCTTTCTTTTGCTGCTGCTGTCACGACACAGAGGAGAAGTAATAGCATTCGTCTGAAGTGAGCTGCCTGTCGGAGTCCCCGCACTCCTCAGGCTCTGTCCTTGCACTCTTCCCTACTGTCTGTCCTCTGGCGCTCGTGCTCGCTCACTTGCTTCGTTTCCTGGTTTCCTCCTCTCAGCTTTGCCTCTGAATGTTTGCCTGGAGCCTGTCTGTCTGTCCTACTTTCCTTGACATTCTAAGCCCGCATGCAGGTGGCAGAATTTCAAGCCAAGGCTAAAGGAGATGTCCTCAGCTTCAAAAGATAGCATTGCAGCCCCGATGGCGATGGATTCTGAAACAGGTCTATTGTGCTACTTCCCCCTCTGCTGCCACAGGGCTTCCGAGAAAATCTTTGCCACGCTGCTCGCCAGCCAAAGGTCACGTGCTCGGTACCCACGGCAGGATGGACTTGTGCAAGCTCCAATGCCTTCACTTTGAAATATAGAAAACACTTCTAAGAGCATTGAAGCAGCAAGCTCTTCCTCTTGAACGCACCATGATAGTGCAGCCTCCTTCACAATTCCCTGAGAAAGCTGTCAATCTCTTAGAGCCCTTTCCTTTATTGTAGGAGGAAATCAGATGCTGAAATGTTAACTTTCCCTCCCTTCTTTCTCTCTCAGTGCCTGCAAGGACTGCATTTCCTTCATTCCCGCCAAGTCATCCACAGAGACATCAAAAGCAACAACGTTCTTGTGGGCATGGACGGATCGGTCAAATTGGGTGGGTATCCCTGCTCAGGTGCAGCGCTCCCTGCGTGTGCTCTGGGGTTGCTTTTTGCTGACTGCCACTTGCCCAGAAGCGCTGTTCAGCCAGTTCATGAATCGTGAGGGTGTTTTTGAAATGGCCAATGCCTTATTTCCCTGGCTCCAGCCACGTGGAAGGAGAGCTCGGCTGCGTTTTCAGCTAGATTCAGCACGGCCTTGTCAGGCTTGGGGTGGGCCATCCTTTAGCCTGGTTTGCCAGTGGTAGCTGGCTTTGACAGGGTTTGTTTTTCTCCTCAGCTGACTTTGGCCTCTGTGCTCAGCTCAGCCCTGAGCGCAGCAAGCGCAGCTCCAGCGTTGGCACGCCCAGCTGGATGGCACCGGAAGTGGTGAGAGGAGAAGCCTATGGCCCCAAAGTGGACATCTGGTCCCTGGGGATCATGGGGCTGGAAATGGTGGAAGGGGAAGCTCCTTACGAGAGGGAAGCCCGTCCCAGGGTAAGGTGCAGCTTAGAAAGGGGGCTCTGTGTGGGGAGAGCTGTTGCGGCTAGGAAAGGAGCAGGCAGAGTGTCCTCTTCCATCCATGTGCTGTAGGTTTTTGAGCTGATAGAAAGGAACGGGCCCCCAAAACTGCAGAACCCCAAGCACCACTCGGCTCTCCTGCGCGACTTTCTGCACTGCTGCCTGCAGGCAGACGAGGACAGGCGCTGGTCTGCCCAGGAACTCCTGCA
The DNA here is from genome assembly GCF_031753505.1 of Anomalospiza imberbis. Lineage (NCBI taxonomy): Eukaryota > Metazoa > Chordata > Aves > Passeriformes > Viduidae > Anomalospiza > Anomalospiza imberbis. The sequence continues at coordinate 62,163 of NW_027099990.1, forward strand.
GGTAAGAAAAAGCAAAGGGGCAAAAAGCCCCGTGAGGACACCTGCATCAAGGGATCAAGAGGAGTGTGGGTCACGTGGGTGAGACAGGTTACAGGACAGGAAGGGCCCACGCGGAATGGGCTGCCCTCGGTCCTCTTGGTGTGTCGTTCTGATAGCCAAGGAATCCTGCTTGGGCCCGTGAGGATGGGATCATGGAAAGTAACGGTTCCTTTCATGTTGGTTTTTCTTCTGGCAGCATCCGTTTGTGACCTCAGGCGAGCCAGCCTCCAGCCTGGCTGCTCTGATCACCTCAGCCAAGCAAGAGCTTGAAGACTGGAGAGGAGATGCTTGCGCCTGAGGAGGCCCTTGTGCCGTGCCAGCTCAGAGCAGGGAAAAGGGGATGTATAGTGTTCCGGCAGAGAGTTAGCCACCCCCTGACTTTTAAAAGGAGCTGTGCTGTAGATAGGAAATGTAATGGCTTTGTAACCTTGCCATTTTATTAAAATGACACATTTTTATTAAAAATGGTGTTCAATGTTTATTGCTGTTGTTTTTTTCTCTCAAAAGATTAACTTTTAAAAATTAAGGAAATTGAGGGAGTGACTTCTATGGACTACAGCATCTAGGTAGCTTGGACAAGAGGGGATTGTTTAGCTTGGAATAGAGTATTGTTAATTTAGGGAAGCTCTGAGGTATCTTTTAAGTAGAAAAGAATGAATTGTCCTGATAAGAATTAAGCTGTGAGAGGAAAAGCTGTGATGCAGCAGAACTGCACCATGCAGGCGCTACAAGCTGTCAGCCTGATCAGGGCAGAATGATGAAGATGAAGAAGCAGTGAGGGGATACTTTGTTTCAGCCAGAGTGGCAATAAAACTAAAATATCCAGAGTTTTGGAAGGCTTCCTTCCCTGCCATGCTGTAGCTAAGCTCGACGGTCCCTTTCAGGGGCCCAAAGAGCATGCTGAGCTAAGCAGCTTGGCTTACCTGAACTGGGGAGAGCAAGTGCAGGAAAACTGGAGAGGAGACGCTTGTACCTGAGGAGGCCCTTGTGCCTCGCCAGCTCAGAGGAGGCAAAAGGGGACGTATCGTGCATTGGCAGAGATTCAGCCATCCCCTGAGTTTTTTTGAGGAGCTGTGCTGTAGATAGGAAATGTAATGTTTTGAGGGTCTCTTAGCTTAGCTGTCTTTAGTTAGGACTATAGACCATAGAAAGCTTCATTCATGACGAAGCATTGTTTAGATAAGAGCAGAGTATTGTCGATGTAGGGAAGCTCAGAATTATCCTTTAAGGAGAAATGAATGAATTGTCATAAGAAGAATTAAGCTATCAAAGAAGAAGCTGGGATTCAGCAGATCTGGAGCACACATGTCCCACGTGCTTGCAGCCTGAACTAGCCATCTGGAGGACAAAATGAGGAAGATGAAGATGGTGATGTAAGCAGAAGATGCTCTGTTCCAGCGCTTGGTTTCAGCATGACTGGCAATAAAAACTCTAAACCCTCCAGAGCCCTGGAATGTTCCCTTCCATGTCATGCTGTGCCTAAGCTGGTCAGTGCAGTGCCTTCGAAGCTGTGCGCTCGGGATGGGCTCTCCCGTTCATGGCTTTGCACTGCTTCCGAGTGGCCCAAGGCTCTCTCCCTTCACAGAGGGGCCCTGCCCTGCCCTGCCCCATCTGGCCCCTGACAGCTGCTCCACACCGCCCCACCTGGCTTGCAGAGACCTTGTCCCCCATGCCCTGGCATCTCCAGTTCCAGCTGCACCTCCTGGTGTATCAAGAGAAGGGACCAAGCCCCTCTTGTTTGTTCTTCCTGGCAATCACTTGGTATTGAAGAATAAAGGAGGGCTGAAACTCTTGAGGCCCAGAGGCCTGCCGCTGGAGCTCTACTACCTCAGTCCTGAACGGTGACCAGAGTCAAAGAGAGACACTCCTCTCTCTCACCCATAAGCATCTGCAGGCTTATGTTAATGCAACAGGTTTTATTGGTATCACCCCGTTCAACCGCCCTTTTTTCCTGATATGAACTCCCCCTTGAATGTTCTCCCCTCTCTTGTCCCCTGTTGGTCTCAGTTTACTGCAATGCTCCGCTCCTGTTACCTCACTGGTTCCCCACATGGCTGCCCCTCCTCTGCCTCCCTTGTACTCAGTTGCCGTTGGCCCTCCGAGCTGCCCCTTTTCCCCTCATATTAAGCCCTGTGTCCTCAGCCCCATTTTGTCTCTGTCCCTGGAGCCTCTTCATGGCACTGAGGCACCTTTGCAGCTCCACACAAAGACCAGTCTCTCGCCTCATTCACCAACATTTTAAGCAAGCATGCTCCACATCCTGGGAATGCAGAGGCACAGAGGCCAGTTGTGGACGTGTGCTAACAGAAACGGCGCGTCTTCCTAACGCTTCCCTCTCTTAAACCTTTGGAGCTCCAAAGCGCTCTGCTCAAGTGGGTCTGAGGGCCTACACTCAGCTTTCCACGCTACCGTCTCATTCTTCCTTCTCTAAGCCCTACAAGGGGCTGGTTGATGTCAGCTGACTTGGAAATGGGGAAAATGAGATGCTTTCTTATTGAGGCAATTCTTCTGGGTAACTACTGCAGGGTTTTTTCAGCAACAGAATTTCAAGATAGTGCTGGGCCTTTCAGCAATTGCATTGGTTTTCAAATGCCACCCTCAGCATCTGAAGTGTGAGGAGCCCATTGTAAAGCTTCTTTAAAGACAATGTGCTGTCCACCAGCAGAGGACCGGTCTGTGCTGAGTCACCAGAAAAGCAAGCTAAGCCAGGGATCATTATTCCATGGGAAAAAAGAGTTGAATTCCAGAGGAGTCGCATGCACTTTTTTTCCCCCCTCCCCTCCCACCCAGTACTTCCATTCAACTTTCCAGCTGATTCCTGGATTGAGCTGGAAATTTTGACAGAGAGGGGAATGACTGCATCTGATTTTTACTGGGATTTGGCTATCTGAACGTCTGCTTGGAATCTTACAGGAAGCATAGAGTCTAGGCAAACCTCTGTGAGACTGCAGCTTTGGACTGTTCCAAAAGGCCCTTCCTTGGGCTCGACATCTGCAGGGCATTGCAGAGCAGTGGGCTGCAGGCTGCTGCCAGATATCCAAAACAGCACAACTCTGACAGCCCAAGAATCACCGCACAGCTCCTCTGGATGTTCGGAGGCTTTCGATGGCCAAAGCAAGAGCAAGCAGGACAAGAGGAGCTTTGTGTCAAGAGCTAAGCCAGCATCTCCCTGCCACATAGGGAGGTCAGGCTCCAAACAGAGTGGGAGCAACAATCAGCATGCACCTGTGTGCTCAAGAAGCAGCTGCACACTGCAATACTCCTGGAAATGTATTTACTTTGCTTCTTTTTTCCCCTAAATGTCACGGAAGAAGTTGACTTTTCAGAACCAACGAAGATGCCAGCCAGAAGAAGCACGCTTGCTTTTGGTTCTTGCGTGCTGGCTGGGCCGGTGTGTTTTCTGAGTTCCCCTGGGGTGCCTTGAGCACTGGCTTATGGACTGTAAGGACATGTTCTGCTGCTTTATGACCGAGGAGAACTTCCCAGGCTTTTCTTTTGCATCCACTGTACAGAAGGTTTGGTTGCCGGGCACAACAAACCCAGAGCAGCTGCTATTGTCAGGTCAAGGGAGCGGTGCCACGTCACAGTGCTGTCAGCACAGCGATGTCCCGGTGCACCCAAGGCCTGGTTGTCCAGAGCAGCTTTTCCGCTCACTCCCTGCAGGAGGATCCTTGTGATCAAGGAGTTCTCAGCAGACGGCCTGCCCCCCGAGAGGAGTCTTGGTTTTTCCCTTGGGTGGCATTCAGTGTGCAAACCCGCAGAGCACGGCTAAAATGATCGGGCGAGTCTGTGCCGCGGTGTGCACCGTCTTCTCTCTTGCTTATTCTGGCTATTACCTGATCCACCTGACTCGTAAGTAAAGGTTTATCCTGGGGCTGGCATCACCTGGCTTTTGCCTCACTCTGCTCTTTATGCCGCAGTAGTGACCAAGTTTCTTTTGGGAACAAAATTGCCATTAAGATGCCACGGGTTTGGTAAATCTGCTGCCAGCAGCATCAGCTAAGAAGGGGGTATCTGTACTGGGTGGTCGGCGCAGAGTATTTGCAGAGTATTTGCAATGTAATTTGCAACCTGCAGCGCTTGCGTTCCCTCCCACGGGACAGCGCGTGGCAGTGGAGTCTGTCATTTCCTCAAGCTTGCTGCTTCAACCAAGACAACCTGCAAATTGCAGACTCCAGGGAGAGATGCTCAGAAGTACTCTGAGCATCTGCGCTTCTCTCCAGGAGTGAAGGAAAGCATCTTTTGCTCCAACTTCTGCCATTCACAGGCCTTGGCTGTCTGACTTGACCCTTTTATGGTGCGCCAAGAAAGCCATTCCCTTGGCAATGCGGGACCAACTCCAATCCAGTTAGGGTTTGCTGCTGAACCCAGGAGCTGTTCCTGGGCTGCTTCAGCAGAGAGCTGCCACAGCAAGGGGGCCCTTTGTGGAAGCTTTGCTGTTGTATCGTCTTCAGCCAATTGATGGGAAGTAGTGCATGCAACTAAAAGAAGTATCTATAAAATGCAGGAAAGAGAAGAGGAAAATGCTGCTTGAGCTGTTGGGCAGAACAGAAGCTCAGCCTGTTAAAGAACAACTGGCATTTCCATGGCCGTGTTTCTATTCTCTCCTGGCAAAAGAGGCCCAAATGTAGACAGAGCCTACTATAGTGTCCTTGTTGTTCTCTTGCTTGCTGTGGGAAAGGGCTGTTGCTCCTTGAGGCATGTTGGGAAAGGGAAATGCTCTCCGTTGGGAATGACTTGTGCTGTGGGAGCCCCCTTTCTAAGGGCACTTTTCTAAGGGCCTCTGGTTCCTTTTCCCTTGCTCCCTGCAGGTCACCTCTCACACAGATGAAGACAAGCCTGTCCTTTGGTGAGTAGCAAAGGAACCTCTGACGTTGCTGGCGTGTAAGAACTGTGCAGCAAGCTGTGGGCTTGGCCTGTTGTAATAGAGTGTGGAGTGCCCGGCTGAAAGAAAGACCAACTGCCTGGTGGCATCAGCAGTAGCAAAGGGAGCACTGGCTCCTTCCTAATTTTCCAGTGAAGAGCCTTTCAAGAGATGAAAGGCAAATGTGACAGCTCCAAGGTGTCTTGCTGATTCCAGCCAGCATGGAAGATCAAATGCGCAGCAAGAGGGAGTACCACCTCATTCAGCCATCTTCATAGGGCTTTCATGACTCAGAATCCCACTTGTATCCAAGTCTATAATTTGCCCTTCTTCTGGGTGCTTTCCCAGCTCAGTAGAAAGCAGCCCTGAAAGGATTGGCTGTTCCCAGTCTCTCTCACTTCTGTCTGTCTGCAGGGCTCAACCACAGGGTCAGCACCTCCTCTGGCTGACACTGTTATTGAGGAAGTGGATGAAGAGGAGCAAAACAACATCAAGCCTCCAGCTGCTCTCCCTCCACAGCCTGAACTTGCAGAGCCAGTAAGTGGCATCTGAGCTTGGCACTGCCTGTGGTGCAGGGCCAAGCTTCAAGCTTTGGATGACCCAGCCCTCGTTGCTCGCGGCTGAAGATGCTGGGGGCTGTGTGCCTGCCATGACGTAGTGCTGCTTCAGCCAAGCCAGGGACCCCTGGCCAGTGGGTTCTGAACTTTGACACTTGAGCGTCACTTTTCTGGGATGCTGAGAGGGCCCGAGAATGTCTCTTGGGATCAGACAAGAGGCAGCATTAAATTATTCCCAACGTAGAAGTGAGCCCCTTGTGCCCACTGTCAGGGCGGGCTGCCTGCAGTCAGTGGACGGAGTGGTGCAAAGCCTCAGTTGACAGCCTTGCGGGATTATTTTGGGAGACACTGGTCCCTGAAATGGACTAGCCACTCTCCATGGACTAATTAGCTTCAGGCATAAAGTAGACTGTCCTGGACTTCCCCACGGTCAGAGCAGGGTTTGGTGAGGAGAATCCTAGGAGGCTCCACATTGTAAAGGGCGGATGGGTCTCAGCAGGGCTGGAACGCAGCTCCCATGGGCTGCCCCCTAATGCCTGGAATACAGAGGGGAAATCAGTGAAACAGATCAGAGAAGGGGCACGCTCCAGACTTGTGATCAGACAGTTGCATGCTAGCTCCATGGTGATTTCATTGTCAAGGAAAACACAGGAGGAGGAGGAGGAGGAGAAGAACAAGGCTCTGGGGCCGTGCTCTGATCTCTTTCTGGACCTTTTCAAACCCATTGATCCCCTGCTGCAGTGGTCTTGCAGGAAAGCCGAAACGGTGGAGCAGGGAAGTGGCCATGAGGGGCTGTGTCAAAGCAGCCTTAGTGGTTTTCCCATTGCCTTTGAGAAGGGGACATCCAAAACTCCCCAGCTGAGGAGGCCTGGTGGTGGCTGGCAGCATCTTCCGAAAGCCTTGCTTTTGCTGTGTGCTCTCCGGGGCATCTGTACCAGCCACCCTTCTGAGGGGCAATCCTTTCTTGTCCCAGCTCAACACAGGCTCTGCCATTCAGCGTGCCGCTGGACCAGCATCGCCTGCAGCAGCCAGCACTCCCCCAGCTGCCGGCACTTCATCCGGCAGCCCAGCCCAGCAGCCCGAGATGAGAGAGGAGCAGGACCTGAAGACACTGAGTACGTCTGGTGTATTTCTTGTCTGCCAGAGCAGTGTGTTGTCTGCGGTTCCCGGTGTAGGCTCAGCCAGAAGTTCCCCCTCAGTCTCGGAGGCACTCAACAGAACCCGTGGTTGTGCTTTGAGGCAGTGAGGGAGTGCTCAGGGTGTTCCTGCTGCCTCTGGGGGCAGCTGAGCCTGGCTTGGATCTGCCTGGGCTGCCTTCTGTGCCAAAGGCAAAAGCAGAGATTGCTTCTGGTTGAGCAGAAGGGCTGGCACGTCGCGAGTGACTAGGCCCCAGGCAGCTCTCAAACTCCTGACAGTGGGGATGCATTTTGGATTGTCCGGGGAGCAGCGTCTCTGGTTGAAAGTGAGCTCCTTGCACGGCTTTTGTCTTTCTCAGGGAGCATTGTGAGTCTGGGTGAGCCAATGAAGAAATACAGGGCATTTGAAGAACTTGGACGAGGGTAAGTGTGACGTCTACTCCATAAAACAAACCATGGGCCGGGTCTTCAGCTTATGCAATATCAAGCGTGAAGTCAGGCAAGCTCCAAACATGGTCAGACTCTGGCTTTGCCTCCTGCCACCTCTCAGGATTGCTCAGTCAGAGCAGTCAGGAAGCATCATCAAAGACAACTTGATGCTAGCAATGTCTCGCTTGCAGCACTGAGGAGCAGGAGCTGAAAGATCCCCTGCCTCTGTGTCTGTGTGACTTCAAAGAGCACCTTGCCACTCAAGAGCTGCCTGATAACAGTTCTACAAGGCAGTGTTTTCAAAGTTAGTCTTCTCCAGATTTCAACCCACGTGCACACCTGTGTGAAAACCCTCACACAGAGGGAGTCCCCCTTAACACTGGAATGGAACTAACTGGGCGTGTGCCTTGGAGATTTGCAGAAGGCCTTGGTCTTCGTGTGGGAGCTCAGTGCTCCCTTGGACACCCTGCCCTGCATGGCAGAGGGCTGGTGGGCTGGTGTGCTGTCGGCTGACGAGGTGCCACAGCCAGGCATTTTCTAAGGAGTCCAGGCAGCCTGGGGAGATCTCCTGCCTAGGCTTGCTTTCACTGCCAGCTGGAAAGAGCTTTTTCTGCTGCCATTCTCTTTCTAGGGGGTTTGGAGCTGTTTATAAAGCCCTCGACACCAGCACAGGACAACAGGTAAAGTGTCAATACCCCCAGGAGTTTCTCCTAAGCTCTGCTGTCTAGAAACAAGGCGGTTTGGCACAGCTCGCTGTGTCATGGCACAAGCACTCTCTCCGTGCTCCTTCCTCTCTCCGTCTCCCTCTCGTGCAGGGAGCCACTTCTCAAGTTAATGGTCGCCAATGTCTTTTTAGGTGGCCATCAAGATAATGTCGCTTGAGGAGATGTCCGAGGAGCTGGCTGTCAATGAAATCCTGGTCATGAGGGACAGCAGGAATCCCAATATTGTTAGCTACTTAGACAGGTTGGGATATTCTCTAGTCTATGTAGCTTTAGAGAGTGCAAGCCAGAAGTGACAACGCCCTTTGGTCAACCAGCAGAAAATGGAGCTGTTCATGATTTCTCTGCAGGGGAGGGGTTTGCACCTGGTGTTGAAGAATCTCTTCTGGCATATGTAGCTTGGACAGCAGTTGCAAAAGCCTGGGTCAGGCCCTCGGGTGACTGAGCTGGGCCCGTTCCTCTCTCTCTCTCTCTCTGTCCCCATGCTGTGGTTTGCTTCTTTCAGCTACCTGGTGGATACAGAGCTCTGGCTGGCGATGGAGTTCATGGACGGCGGCACGTTGTTTGATGTGCTCAGTGCAGTGTACCTGGAGGAAGGACAGATAGGCGCTGTCTGTCGGGAGGTGAGGGATCCCGCTTTTGCTTTCCCCGGCCTGCCCAGGATGGCTCTTGTGAACTGGTGGTTAAGGACAGCAGAGATTTCTTGCTCCCGGCTTTCTTTTGCTGCTGCTGTCACGACACAGAGGAGAAGTAATAGCATTCGTCTGAAGTGAGCTGCCTGTCGGAGTCCCCGCACTCCTCAGGCTCTGTCCTTGCACTCTTCCCTACTGTCTGTCCTCTGGCGCTCGTGCTCGCTCACTTGCTTCGTTTCCTGGTTTCCTCCTCTCAGCTTTGCCTCTGAATGTTTGCCTGGAGCCTGTCTGTCTGTCCTACTTTCCTTGACATTCTAAGCCCGCATGCAGGTGGCAGAATTTCAAGCCAAGGCTAAAGGAGATGTCCTCAGCTTCAAAAGATAGCATTGCAGCCCCGATGGCGATGGATTCTGAAACAGGTCTATTGTGCTACTTCCCCCTCTGCTGCCACAGGGCTTCCGAGAAAATCTTTGCCACGCTGCTCGCCAGCCAAAGGTCACGTGCTCGGTACCCACGGCAGGATGGACTTGTGCAAGCTCCAATGCCTTCACTTTGAAATATAGAAAACACTTCTAAGAGCATTGAAGCAGCAAGCTCTTCCTCTTGAACGCACCATGATAGTGCAGCCTCCTTCACAATTCCCTGAGAAAGCTGTCAATCTCTTAGAGCCCTTTCCTTTATTGTAGGAGGAAATCAGATGCTGAAATGTTAACTTTCCCTCCCTTCTTTCTCTCTCAGTGCCTGCAAGGACTGCATTTCCTTCATTCCCGCCAAGTCATCCACAGAGACATCAAAAGCAACAACGTTCTTGTGGGCATGGACGGATCGGTCAAATTGGGTGGGTATCCCTGCTCAGGTGCAGCGCTCCCTGCGTGTGCTCTGGGGTTGCTTTTTGCTGACTGCCACTTGCCCAGAAGCGCTGTTCAGCCAGTTCATGAATCGTGAGGGTGTTTTTGAAATGGCCAATGCCTTATTTCCCTGGCTCCAGCCACGTGGAAGGAGAGCTCGGCTGCGTTTTCAGCTAGATTCAGCACGGCCTTGTCAGGCTTGGGGTGGGCCATCCTTTAGCCTGGTTTGCCAGTGGTAGCTGGCTTTGACAGGGTTTGTTTTTCTCCTCAGCTGACTTTGGCCTCTGTGCTCAGCTCAGCCCTGAGCGCAGCAAGCGCAGCTCCAGCGTTGGCACGCCCAGCTGGATGGCACCGGAAGTGGTGAGAGGAGAAGCCTATGGCCCCAAAGTGGACATCTGGTCCCTGGGGATCATGGGGCTGGAAATGGTGGAAGGGGAAGCTCCTTACGAGAGGGAAGCCCCTCCCAGGGTAAGGTGCAGCTTAGAAAGGGGGCTCTGTGTGGGGAGAGCTGTTGCGGCTAGGAAAGGAGCAGGCAGAGTGTCCTCTTCCATCCATGTGCTGTAGGTTTTTGAGCTGATAGAAAGGAACGGGCCCCCAAAACTGCAGAACCCCAAGCACCACTCGGCTCTCCTGCGCGACTTTCTGCGCTGCTGCCTGCAGGCAGACGAGGACAGGCGCTGGTCTGCCCAGGAACTCCTGCAGGTAAGAAAAAGCAAAGGGGCAAAAAGCCCCGTGAGGACACCTGCATCAAGGGACCAAGAGGAGTGTGGGTCACGTGGGTGAGACAGGTTACAGGACAGGAAGGGCCCACGCGGAATGGGCTGCCCTCGGTCCTCTTGGTGTGTCGTTCTGATAGCCAAGGAATCCTGCTTGGGCCCGTGAGGATGGGATCATGGAAAGTAACGGTTCCTTTCATGTTGGTTTTTCTTCTGGCAGCATCCGTTTGTGACCTCAGGCGAGCCAGCCTCCAGCCTGGCTGCTCTGATCACCTCAGCCAAGCAAGAGCTGGAAGACTGGAGAGGAGACGCTTGCGCCTGAGGAGGCCCTTGTGCCGTGCCAGCTCAGAGCAGGGAAAAGGGGATGTATAGTGTTCCGGCAGAGAGTTAGCCACCCCCTGACTTTTAAAAGGAGCTGTGCTGTAGATAGGAAATGTAATGGCTTTGTAACCTTGCCATTTTATTAAAATGACACATTTTTATTAAAAATGGTGTTCAATGTTTATTGCTGTTGTTTTTTTCTCTCAAAAGATTAACTTTTAAAAATTAAGGAAATTGAGGGAGTGACTTCTATGGACTACAGCATCTAGGTAGCTTGGACAAGAGGGGATTGTTTAGCTTGGAATAGAGTATTGTTAATTTAGGGAAGCTCTGAGGTATCTTTTAAGTAGAAAAGAATGAATTGTCCTGATAAGAATTAAGCTGTGAGAGGAAAAGCTGTGATGCAGCAGAACTGCACCATGCAGGCGCTACAAGCTGTCAGCCTGATCAGGGCAGAATGATGAAGATGAAGAAGCAGTGAGGGGATACTTTGTTTCAGCCAGAGTGGCAATAAAACTAAAATATCCAGAGTTTTGGAAGGCTTCCTTCCCTGCCATGCTGTAGCTAAGCTCGACGGTCCCTTTCAGGGGCCCAAAGAGCATGCTGAGCTAAGCAGCTTGGCTTACCTGAACTGGGGAGAGCAAGTGCAGGAAAACTGGAGAGGAGACGCTTGTACCTGAGGAGGCCCTTGTGCCTCGCCAGCTCAGAGGAGGCAAAAGGGGACGTATCGTGCATTGGCAGAGATTCAGCCATCCCCTGAGTTTTTTTGAGGAGCTGTGCTGTAGATAGGAAATGTAATGTTTTGAGGGTCTCTTAGCTTAGCTGTCTTTAGTTAGGACTATAGACCATAGAAAGCTTCATTCATGACGAAGCATTGTTTAGATAAGAGCAGAGTATTGTCGATGTAGGGAAGCTCAGAATTATCCTTTAAGGAGAAATGAATGAATTGTCATAAGAAGAATTAAGCTATCAAAGAAGAAGCTGGGATTCAGCAGATCTGGAGCACACATGTCCCACGTGCTTGCAGCCTGAACTAGCCATCTGGAGGACAAAATGAGGAAGATGAAGATGGTGATGTAAGCAGAAGATGCTCTGTTCCAGCGCTTGGTTTCAGCATGACTGGCAATAAAAACTCTAAACCCTCCAGAGCCCTGGAATGTTCCCTTCCATGTCATGCTGTGCCTAAGCTGGTCAGTGCAGTGCCTTCGAAGCTGTGCGCTCGGGATGGGCTCTCCCGTTCATGGCTTTGCACTGCTTCCGAGTGGCCCAAGGCTCTCTCCCTTCACAGAGGGGCCCTGCCCTGCCCTGCCCCATCTGGCCCCTGACAGCTGCTCCACACCGCCCCACCTGGCTTGCAGAGACCTTGTCCCCCATGCCCTGGCATCTCCAGTTCCAGCTGCACCTCCTGGTGTATCAAGAGAAGGGACCAAGCCCCTCTTGTTTGTCCTTCCTGGCAATCACTTGGTATTGAAGAATAAAGGAGGGCTGAAACTCTTGAGGCCCAGAGGCCTGCCGCTGGAGCTCTACTACCTCAGTCCTGAACGGTGACCAGAGTCAAAGAGAGACACTCCTCTCTCTCACCCATAAGCATCTGCAGGCTTATGTTAATGCAACAGGTTTTATTGGTATCACCCCGTTCAACCGCCCTTTTTTCCTGATATGAACTCCCCCTTGAATGTTCTCCCCTCTCTTGTCCCCTGTTGGTCTCAGTTTACTGCAATGCTCCGCTCCTGTTACCTCACTGGTTCCCCACATGGCTGCCCCTCCTCTGCCTCCCTTGTACTCAGTTGCCGTTGGCCCTCCGAGCTGCCCCTTTTCCCCTCATATTAAGCCCTGTGTCCTCAGCCCCATTTTGTCTCTGTCCCTGGAGCCTCTTCATGGCACTGAGGCACCTTTGCAGCTCCACACAAAGACCAGTCTCTCGCCTCATTCACCAACATTTTAAGCAAGCATGCTCCACATCCTGGGAATGCAGAGGCACAGAGGCCAGTTGTGGACGTGTGCTAACAGAAACGGCGCGTCTTCCTAACGCTTCCCTCTCTTAAACCTTTGGAGCTCCAAAGCGCTCTGCTCAAGTGGGTCTGAGGGCCTACACTCAGCTTTCCACGCTACCGTCTCATTCTTCCTTCTCTAAGCCCTACAAGGGGCTGGTTGATGTCAGCTGACTTGGAAATGGGGAAAATGAGATGCTTTCTTATTGAGGCAATTCTTCTGGGTAACTACTGCAGGGTTTTTTCAGCAACAGAATTTCAAGATAGTGCTGGGCCTTTCAGCAATTGCATTGGTTTTCAAATGCCACCCTCAGCATCTGAAGTGTGAGGAGCCCATTGTAAAGCTTCTTTAAAGACAATGTGCTGTCCACCAGCAGAGGACCGGTCTGTGCTGAGTCACCAGAAAAGCAAGCTAAGCCAGGGATCATTATTCCATGGGAAAAAAGAGTTGAATTCCAGAGGAGTCGCATGCACTTTTTTTCCCCCCTCCCCTCCCACCCAGTACTTCCATTCAACTTTCCAGCTGATTCCTGGATTGAGCTGGAAATTTTGACAGAGAGGGGAATGACTGCATCTGATTTTTACTGGGATTTGGCTATCTGAACGTCTGCTTGGAATCTTACAGGAAGCATAGAGTCTAGGCAAACCTCTGTGAGACTGCAGCTTTGGACTGTTCCAAAAGGCCCTTCCTTGGGCTCGACATCTGCAGGGCATTGCAGAGCAGTGGGCTGCAGGCTGCTGCCAGATATCCAAAACAGCACAACTCTGACAGCCCAAGAATCACCGCACAGCTCCTCTGGATGTTCGGAGGCTTTCGATGGCCAAAGCAAGAGCAAGCAGGACAAGAGGAGCTTTGTGTCAAGAGCTAAGCCAGCATCTCCCTGCCACATAGGGAGGTCAGGCTCCAAACAGAGTGGGAGCAACAATCAGCATGCACCTGTGTGCTCAAGAAGCAGCTGCACACTGCAATACTCCTGGAAATGTATTTACTTTGCTTCTTTTTTCCCCTAAATGTCACGGAAGAAGTTGACTTTTCAGAACCAACGAAGATGCCAGCCAGAAGAAGCACGCTTGCTTTTGGTTCTTGCGTGCTGGCTGGGCCGGTGTGTTTTCTGAGTTCCCCTGGGGTGCCTTGAGCACTGGCTTATGGACTGTAAGGACATGTTCTGCTGCTTTATGACCGAGGAGAACTTCCCAGGCTTTTCTTTTGCATCCACTGTACAGAAGGTTTGGTTGCCGGGCACAACAAACCCAGAGCAGCTGCTATTGTCAGGTCAAGGGAGCGGTGCCACGTCACAGTGCTGTCAGCACAGCGATGTCCCGGTGCACCCAAGGCCTGGTTGTCCAGAGCAGCTTTTCCGCTCGCTCCCTGCAGGAGGATCCTTGTGATCAAGGAGTTCTCAGCAGACGGCCTGCCCCCCGAGAGGAGTCTTGGTTTTTCCCTTGGGTGGCATTCAGTGTGCAAACCCGCAGAGCACGGCTAAAATGATCGGGCGAGTCTGTGCCGCGGTGTGCACCGTCTTCTCTCTTGCTTATTCTGGCTATTACCTGATCCACCTGACTCGTAAGTAAAGGTTTATCCTGGGGCTGGCATCACCTGGCTTTTGCCTCACTCTGCTCTTTATGCCGCAGTAGTGACCAAGTTTCTTTTGGGAACAAAATTGCCATTAAGATGCCACGGGTTTGGTAAATCTGCTGCCAGCAGCATCAGCTAAGAAGGGGGTATCTGTACTGGGTGGTAGGCGCAGAGTATTTGCAGAGTATTTGCAATGTAATTTGCAACCTGCAGCGCTTGCGTTCCCTCCCACGGGACAGCGCGTGGCAGTGGAGTCTGTCATTTCCTCAAGCTTGCTGCTTCAACCAAGACAACCTGCAAATTGCAGACTCCAGGGAGAGATGCTCAGGAGTACTCTGAGCATCTGCGCTTCTCTCCAGGAGTGAAGGAAAGCATCTTTTGCTCCAACTTCTGCCATTCACAGGCCTTGGCTGTCTGACTTGACCCTTTTATGGTGCGCCAAGAAAGCCATTCCCTTGGCAATGCGGGACCAACTCCAATCCAGTTAGGGTTTGCTGCTGAACCCAGGAGCTGTTCCTGGGCTGCTTCAGCAGAGAGCTGCCACAGCAAGGGGGCCCTTTGTGGAAGCTTTGCTGTTGTATCGTCTTCAGCCAATTGATGGGAAGTAGTGCATGCAACTAAAAGAAGTATCTATAAAATGCAGGAAAGAGAAGAGGAAAATGCTGCTTGAGCTGTTGGGCAGAACAGAAGCTCAGCCTGTTAAAGAACAACTGGCATTTCCATGGCCGTGTTTCTATTCTCTCCTGGCAAAAGAGGCCCAAATGTAGACAGAGCCTACTATAGTGTCCTTGTTGTTCTCTTGCTTGCTGTGGGAAAGGGCTGTTGCTCCTTGAGGCATGTTGGGAAAGGGAAATGCTCTCCGTTGGGAATGACTTGTGCTGTGGGAGCCCCCTTTCTAAGGGCACTTTTCTAAGGGCCTCTGGTTCCTTTTCCCTTGCTCCCTGCAGGTCACCTCTCACACAGATGGAGACAAGCCTGTCCTTTGGTGAGTAGCAAAGGAACCTCTGACGTTGCTGGCGTGTAAGAACTGTGCAGCAAGCTGTGGGCTTGGCCTGTTGTAATAGAGTGTGGAGTGCCCGGCTGAAAGAAAGACCAACTGCCTGGTGGCATCAGCAGTAGCAAAGGGAGCACTGGCTCCTTCCTAATTTTCCAGTGAAGAGCCTTTCAAGAGATGAAAGGCAAATGTGACAGCTCCAAGGTGTCTTGCTGATTCCAGCCAGCATGGAAGATCAAATGTGCAGCAAGAGGGAGTACCACCTCATTCAGCCATCTTCATAGGGCTTTCATGACTCAGAATCCCACTTGTATCCAAGTCTATAATTTGCCCTTCTTCTGGGTGCTTTCCCAGCTCAGTAGAAAGCAGCCCTGAAAGGATTGGCTTTTCCCAGTCTCTCTCACTTCTGTCTGTCTGCAGGGCTCAACCACAGGGTCAGCACCTCCTCTGGCTGACGCTGTTATTGAGGAAGTGGATGAAGAGGAGCAAAACAACATCAAGCCTCCAGCTGCTCTCCCTCCACAGCCTGAACTTGCAGAGCCAGTAAGTGGCATCTGAGCTTGGCACTGCCTGTGGTGCAGGGCCAAGCTTCAAGCTTTGGATGACCCAGCCCTCGTTGCTCGCGGCTGAAGATGCTGGGGGCTGTGTGCCTGCCATGACGTAGTGCTGCTTCAGCCAAGCCAGGGACCCCTGGCCAGTGGGTTCTGAACTTTGACACTTGAGCGTCACTTTTCTGGGATGCTGAGAGGGCCCGAGAATGTCTCTTGGGATCAGACAAGAGGCAGCATTAAATTATTCCCAACGTAGAAGTGAGCCCCTTGTGCCCACTGTCAGTGCGGGCTGCCTGCAGTCAGTGGACGGAGTGGTGCAAAGCCTCAGTTGACAGCCTTGCGGGATTATTTTGGGAGACACTGGTCCCTGAAATGGACTAGCCACTCTCCATGGACTAATTAGCTTCAGGCATAAAGTAGACTGTCCTGGACTTCCCCACGGTCAGAGCAGGGTTTGGTGAGGAGAATCCTAGGAGGCTCCACATTGTAAAGGGCGGATGGGTCTCAGCAGGGCTGGAACGCAACTCCCATGGGCTGCCCCCTAATGCCTGAAATACAGAGGGGAAATCAGAGAAACAGATCAGAGAAGGGGCACGCTCCAGACTTGTGATCAGACAGTTGCATGCTAGCTCCATGGTGATTTCATTGTCAAGGAAAACACAGGAGGAGGAGGAGGAGGAGGAGGAGAAGAACAAGGCTCTGGGGCCATGCTCTGATCTCTTTCTGGACCTTTTCAAACCCATTGATCCCCTGCTGCAGTGATCTTGCAGGAAAGCCGAAACGGTGGAGCAGGGAAGTGGCCATGAGGGGCTGTATCAAAGCAGCCTTAGTGGTTTTCCCATTGCCTTTGAGAAGGGGACATCCAAAACTCCCCAGCTGAGGAGGCCTGGTGGTGGCTGGCAGCATCTTCCGAAAGCCTTGCTTTTGCTGTGTGCTCTCTGGGGCATCTGTACCAGCCACCCTTCTGAGGGGCAATCCTTTCTTGTCCCAGCTCAACACAGGCTCTGCCATTCAGCGTGCCGCTGGACCAGCATCGCCTGCAGCAGCCAGCACTCCCCCAGCTGCCGGCCCTTCATCCGGCAGCCCAGCCCAGCAGCCCGAGATGAGAGAGGAGCAGGACCTGAAGACACTGAGTACGTCTGGTGTATTTCTTGTCTGCCAGAGCAGTGTGTTGTCTGCGGTTCCCGGTGTAGGCTCAGCCAGAAGTTCCCCCTCAGTCTCGGAGGCACTCAACAGAACCCGTGGTTGTGCTTTGAGGCAGTGAGGGAGTGCTCAGGGTGTTCCTGCTGCCTCTGGGGGCAGCTGAGCCTGGCTTGGATCTGCCTGGGCTGCCTTCTGTGCCAAAGGCAAAAGCAGAGATTGCTTCTGGTTGAGCAGAAGGGCTGGCACGTCGCGAGTGACTAGGCCCCAGGCAGCTCTCAAACTCCTGACAGTGGGGATGCATTTTGGATTGTCCGGGGAGCAGCGTCTCTGGTTGAAAGTGAGCTCCTTGCACGGCTTTTGTCTTTCTCAGGGAGCATTGTGAGTCTGGGTGAGCCAATGAAGAAATACAGGGCATTTGAAGAACTTGGACGAGGGTAAGTGTGACGTCTACTCCATAAAACAAACCATGGGCCGGGTCTTCAGCTTATGCAATATCAAGCGTGAAGTCAGGCAAGCTCCAAACATGGTCAGACTCTGGCTTTGCCTCCTGCCACCTCTCAGGATTGCTCAGTCAGAGCAGTCAGGAAGCATCATCAAAGACAACTTGATGCTAGCCATGTCTCGCTTGCAGCACTGAGGAGCAGGAGCTGAAAGATCCCCTGCCTCTGTGTCTGTGTGACTTCAAAGAGCACCTTGCCACTCAAGAGCTGCCTGATAACAGTTCTACAAGGCAGTGTTTTCAAAGTTAGTCTTCTCCAGATTTCAACCCACGTGCACACCTGTGTGAAAACCCTCACACAGAGGGAGTCCCCCTTAACACTGGAATGGAACTAACTGGGCGTGTGCCTTGGAGATTTGCAGAAGGCCTTGGTCTTCGTGTGGGAGCTCAGTGCTCCCTTGGACACCCTGCCCTGCATGGCAGAGGGCTGGTGGGCTGGTGTGCTGTCGGCTGACGAGGTGCCACAGCCAGGCATTTTCTAAGGAGTCCAGGCAGCCTGGGGAGATCTCCTGCCTAGGCTTGCTTTCACTGCCAGCTGGAAAGAGCTTTTTCTGCTGCCATTCTCTTTCTAGGGGGTTTGGAGCTGTTTATAAAGCCCTCGACACCAGCACAGGACAACAGGTAAAGTGTCAATACCCCCAGGAGTTTCTCCTAAGCTCTGCTGTCTAGAAACAAGGCGGTTTGGCACAGCTCGCTGTGTCATGGCACAAGCACTCTCTCCGTGCTCCTTCCTCTCTCCGTCTCCCTCTCGTGCAGGGAGCCACTTCTCAAGTTAATGGTCGCCAATGTCTTTTTAGGTGGCCATCAAGATAATGTCGCTTGAGGAGATGTCCGAGGAGCTGGCTGTCAATGAAATCCTGGTCATGAGGGACAGCAGGAATCCCAATATTGTTAGCTACTTAGACAGGTTGGGATATTCTCTAGTCTATGTAGCTTTAGAGAGTGCAAGCCAGAAGTGACAACGCCCTTTGGTCAACCAGCAGAAAATGGAGCTGTTCATGATTTCTCTGCAGGGGAGGGGTTTGCACCTGGTGTTGAAGAATCTCTTCTGGCATATGTAGCTTGGACAGCAGTTGCAAAAGCCTGGGTCAGGCCCTCGGGTGACTGAGCTGGGCCCGTTCCTCTCTCTCTCTCTCTCTGTCCCCATGCTGTGGTTTGCTTCTTTCAGCTACCTGGTGGATACGGAGCTCTGGCTGGCGATGGAGTTCATGGACGGCGGCACGTTGTTTGATGTGCTCAGTGCAGTGTACCTGGAGGAAGGACAGATAGGCGCTGTCTGTCGGGAGGTGAGGGATCCCGCTTTTGCTTTCCCCGGCCTGCCCAGGATGGCTCTTGTGAACTGGTGGTTAAGGACAGCAGAGATTTCTTGCTCCCGGCTTTCTTTTGCTGCTGCTGTCACGACACAGAGGAGAAGTAATAGCATTCGTCTGAAGTGAGCTGCCTGTCGGAGTCCCCGCACTCCTCAGGCTCTGTCCTTGCACTCTTCCCTACTGTCTGTCCTCTGGCGCTCGTGCTCGCTCACTTGCTTCGTTTCCTGGTTTCCTCCTCTCAGCTTTGCCTCTGAATGTTTGCCTGGAGCCTGTCTGTCTGTCCTACTTTCCTTGACATTCTAAGCCCGCATGCAGGTGGCAGAATTTCAAGCCAAGGCTAAAGGAGATGTCCTCAGCTTCAAAAGATAGCATTGCAGCCCCGATGGCGATGGATTCTGAAACAGGTCTATTGTGCTACTTCCCCCTCTGCTGCCACAGGGCTTCCGAGAAAATCTTTGCCACGCTGCTCGCCAGCCAAAGGTCACGTGCTCGGTACCCACGGCAGGATGGACTTGTGCAAGCTCCAATGCCTTCACTTTGAAATATAGAAAACACTTCTAAGAGCATTGAAGCAGCAAGCTCTTCCTCTTGAACGCACCATGATAGTGCAGCCTCCTTCACAATTCCCTGAGAAAGCTGTCAATCTCTTAGAGCCCTATCCTTTATTGTAGGAGGAAATCAGATGCTGAAATGTTAACTTTCCCTCCCTTCTTTCTCTCTCAGTGCCTGCAAGGACTGCATTTCCTTCATTCCCGCCAAGTCATCCACAGAGACATCAAAAGCAACAACGTTCTTGTGGGCATGGACGGATCGGTCAAATTGGGTGGGTATCCCTGCTCAGGTGCAGCGCTCCCTGCGTGTGCTCTGGGGTTGCTTTTTGCTGACTGCCACTTGCCCAGAAGCGCTGTTCAGCCAGTTCATGAATCGTGAGGGTGTTTTTGAAATGGCCAATGCCTTATTTCCCTGGCTCCAGCCACGTGGAAGGAGAGCTCGGCTGCGTTTTCAGCTAGATTCAGCACGGCCTTGTCAGGCTTGGGGTGGGCCATCCTTTAGCCTGGTTTGCCAGTGGTAGCTGGCTTTGACAGGGTTTGTTTTTCTCCTCAGCTGACTTTGGCCTCTGTGCTCAGCTCAGCCCTGAGCGCAGCAAGCGCAGCTCCAGCGTTGGCACGCCCAGCTGGATGGCACCGGAAGTGGTGAGAGGAGAAGCCTATGGCCCCAAAGTGGACATCTGGTCCCTGGGGATCATGGGGCTGGAAATGGTGGAAGGGGAAGCTCCTTACGAGAGGGAAGCCCCTCCCAGGGTAAGGTGCAGCTTAGAAAGGGGGCTCTGTGTGGGGAGAGCTGTTGCGGCTAGGAAAGGAGCAGGCAGAGTGTCCTCTTCCATCCATGTGCTGTAGGTTTTTGAGCTGATAGAAAGGAACGGGCCCCCAAAACTGCAGAACCCCAAGCACCACTCGGCTCTCCTGCGCGACTTTCTGCGCTGCTGCCTGCAGGCAGACGAGGACAGGCGCTGGTCTGCCCAGGAACTCCTGCAGGTAAGAAAAAGCAAAGGGGCAAAAAGCCCCGTGAGGACACCTGCATCAAGGGACCAAGAGGAGTGTGGGTCACGTGGGTGAGACAGGTTACAGGACAGGAAGGGCCCACGCGGAATGGGCTGCCCTCGGTCCTCTTGGTGTGTCGTTCTGATAGCCAAGGAATCCTGCTTGGGCCCGTGAGGATGGGATCATGGAAAGTAACGGTTCCTTTCATGTTGGTTTTTCTTCTGGCAGCATCCGTTTGTGACCTCAGGCGAGCCAGCCTCCAGCCTGGCTGCTCTGATCACCTCAGCCAAGCAAGAGCTGGAAGACTGGAGAGGAGACGCTTGCGCCTGAGGAGGCCCTTGTGCCGTGCCAGCTCAGAGCAGGGAAAAGGGGATGTATAGTGTTCCGGCAGAGAGTTAGCCACCCCCTGACTTTTAAAAGGAGCTGTGCTGTAGATAGGAAATGTAATGGCTTCGTAACCTTGCCATTTTATTAAAATGACACATTTTTATTAAAAATGGTGTTCAATGTTTATTGCTGTTGTTTTTTTCTCTCAAAAGATTAACTTTTAAAAATTAAGGAAATTGAGGGAGTGACTTCTATGGACTACAGCATCTAGGTAGCTTGGACAAGAGGGGATTGTTTAGCTTGGAATAGAGTATTGTTAATTTAGGGAAGCTCTGAGGTATCTTTTAAGTAGAAAAGAATGAATTGTCCTGATAAGAATTAAGCTGTGAGAGGAAAAGCTGTGATGCAGCAGAACTGCACCATGCAGGCGCTACAAGCTGTCAGCCTGATCAGGGCAGAATGATGAAGATGAAGAAGCAGTGAGGGGATACTTTGTTTCAGCCAGAGTGGCAATAAAACTAAAATATCCAGAGTTTTGGAAGGCTTCCTTCCCTGCCATGCTGTAGCTAAGCTCGACGGTCCCTTTCAGGGGCCCAAAGAGCATGCTGAGCTAAGCAGCTTGGCTTACCTGAACTGGGGAGAGCAAGTGCAGGAAAACTGGAGAGGAGACGCTTGTACCTGAGGAGGCCCTTGTGCCTCGCCAGCTCAGAGGAGGCAAAAGGGGACGTATCGTGCATTGGCAGAGATTCAGCCATCCCCTGAGTTTTTTTGAGGAGCTGTGCTGTAGATAGGAAATGTAATGTTTTGAGGGTCTCTTAGCTTAGCTGTCTTTAGTTAGGACTATAGACCATAGAAAGCTTCATTCATGACGAAGCATTGTTTAGATAAGAGCAGAGTATTGTCGATGTAGGGAAGCTCAGAATTATCCTTTAAGGAGAAATGAATGAATTGTCATAAGAAGAATTAAGCTATCAAAGAAGAAGCTGGGATTCAGCAGATCTGGAGCACACATGTCCCACGTGCTTGCAGCCTGAACTAGCCATCTGGAGGACAAAATGAGGAAGATGAAGATGGTGATGTAAGCAGAAGATG
This sequence comes from Anomalospiza imberbis, assembly GCF_031753505.1. Lineage (NCBI taxonomy): Eukaryota > Metazoa > Chordata > Aves > Passeriformes > Viduidae > Anomalospiza > Anomalospiza imberbis. The sequence continues at coordinate 83,451 of NW_027099990.1, forward strand.
CTCTGTTCCAGCGCTTGGTTTCAGCATGACTGGCAATAAAAACTCTAAACCCTCCAGAGCCCTGGAATGTTCCCTTCCATGTCATGCTGTGCCTAAGCTGGTCAGTGCAGTGCCTTCGAAGCTGTGCGCTCGGGATGGGCTCTCCCGTTCATGGCTTTGCACTGCTTCCGAGTGGCCCAAGGCTCTCTCCCTTCACAGAGGGGCCCTGCCCTGCCCTGCCCCATCTGGCCCCTGACAGCTGCTCCACACCGCCCCACCTGGCTTGCAGAGACCTTGTCCCCCATGCCCTGGCATCTCCAGTTCCAGCTGCACCTCCTGGTGTATCAAGAGAAGGGACCAAGCCCCTCTTGTTTGTCCTTCCTGGCAATCACTTGGTATTGAAGAATAAAGGAGGGCTGAAACTCTTGAGGCCCAGAGGCCTGCCGCTGGAGCTCTACTACCTCAGTCCTGAACGGTGACCAGAGTCAAAGAGAGACACTCCTCTCTCTCACCCATAAGCATCTGCAGGCTTATGTTAATGCAACAGGTTTTATTGGTATCACCCCGTTCAACCGCCCTTTTTTCCTGATATGAACTCCCCCTTGAATGTTCTCCCCTCTCTTGTCCCCTGTTGGTCTCAGTTTACTGCAATGCTCCGCTCCTGTTACCTCACTGGTTCCCCACATGGCTGCCCCTCCTCTGCCTCCCTTGTACTCAGTTGCCGTTGGCCCTCCGAGCTGCCCCTTTTCCCCTCATATTAAGCCCTGTGTCCTCAGCCCCATTTTGTCTCTGTCCCTGGAGCCTCTTCATGGCACTGAGGCACCTTTGCAGCTCCACACAAAGACCAGTCTCTCGCCTCATTCACCAACATTTTAAGCAAGCATGCTCCACATCCTGGGAATGCAGAGGCACAGAGGCCAGTTGTGGACGTGTGCTAACAGAAACGGCGCGTCTTCCTAACGCTTCCCTCTCTTAAACCTTTGGAGCTCCAAAGCGCTCTGCTCAAGTGGGTCTGAGGGCCTACACTCAGCTTTCCACGCTACCGTCTCATTCTTCCTTCTCTAAGCCCTACAAGGGGCTGGTTGATGTCAGCTGACTTGGAAATGGGGAAAATGAGATGCTTTCTTATTGAGGCAATTCTTCTGGGTAACTACTGCAGGGTTTTTTCAGCAACAGAATTTCAAGATAGTGCTGGGCCTTTCAGCAATTGCATTGGTTTTCAAATGCCACCCTCAGCATCTGAAGTGTGAGGAGCCCATTGTAAAGCTTCTTTAAAGACAATGTGCTGTCCACCAGCAGAGGACCGGTCTGTGCTGAGTCACCAGAAAAGCAAGCTAAGCCAGGGATCATTATTCCATGGGAAAAAAGAGTTGAATTCCAGAGGAGTCGCATGCACTTTTTTTCCCCCCTCCCCTCCCACCCAGTACTTCCATTCAACTTTCCAGCTGATTCCTGGATTGAGCTGGAAATTTTGACAGAGAGGGGAATGACTGCATCTGATTTTTACTGGGATTTGGCTATCTGAACGTCTGCTTGGAATCTTACAGGAAGCATAGAGTCTAGGCAAACCTCTGTGAGACTGCAGCTTTGGACTGTTCCAAAAGGCCCTTCCTTGGGCTCGACATCTGCAGGGCATTGCAGAGCAGTGGGCTGCAGGCTGCTGCCAGATATCCAAAACAGCACAACTCTGACAGCCCAAGAATCACCGCACAGCTCCTCTGGATGTTCGGAGGCTTTCGATGGCCAAAGCAAGAGCAAGCAGGACAAGAGGAGCTTTGTGTCAAGAGCTAAGCCAGCATCTCCCTGCCACATAGGGAGGTCAGGCTCCAAACAGAGTGGGAGCAACAATCAGCATGCACCTGTGTGCTCAAGAAGCAGCTGCACACTGCAATACTCCTGGAAATGTATTTACTTTGCTTCTTTTTTCCCCTAAATGTCACGGAAGAAGTTGACTTTTCAGAACCAACGAAGATGCCAGCCAGAAGAAGCACGCTTGCTTTTGGTTCTTGCGTGCTGGCTGGGCCGGTGTGTTTTCTGAGTTCCCCTGGGGTGCCTTGAGCACTGGCTTATGGACTGTAAGGACATGTTCTGCTGCTTTATGACCGAGGAGAACTTCCCAGGCTTTTCTTTTGCATCCACTGTACAGAAGGTTTGGTTGCCGGGCACAACAAACCCAGAGCAGCTGCTATTGTCAGGTCAAGGGAGCGGTGCCACGTCACAGTGCTGTCAGCACAGCGATGTCCCGGTGCACCCAAGGCCTGGTTGTCCAGAGCAGCTTTTCCGCTCGCTCCCTGCAGGAGGATCCTTGTGATCAAGGAGTTCTCAGCAGACGGCCTGCCCCCCGAGAGGAGTCTTGGTTTTTCCCTTGGGTGGCATTCAGTGTGCAAACCCGCAGAGCACGGCTAAAATGATCGGGCGAGTCTGTGCCGCGGTTTGCACCGTCTTCTCTCTTGCTTATTCTGGCTATTACCTGATCCACCTGACTCGTAAGTAAAGGTTTATCCTGGGGCTGGCATCACCTGGCTTTTGCCTCACTCTGCTCTTTATGCCGCAGTAGTGACCAAGTTTCTTTTGGGAACAAAATTGCCATTAAGATGCCACGGGTTTGGTAAATCTGCTGCCAGCAGCATCAGCTAAGAAGGGGGTATCTGTACTGGGTGGTAGGCGCAGAGTATTTGCAGAGTATTTGCAATGTAATTTGCAACCTGCAGCGCTTGCGTTCCCTCCCACGGGACAGCGCGTGGCAGTGGAGTCTGTCATTTCCTCAAGCTTGCTGCTTCAACCAAGACAACCTGCAAATTGCAGACTCCAGGGAGAGATGCTCAGGAGTACTCTGAGCATCTGCGCTTCTCTCCAGGAGTGAAGGAAAGCATCTTTTGCTCCAACTTCTGCCATTCACAGGCCTTGGCTGTCTGACTTGACCCTTTTATGGTGCGCCAAGAAAGCCATTCCCTTGGCAATGCGGGACCAACTCCAATCCAGTTAGGGTTTGCTGCTGAACCCAGGAGCTGTTCCTGGGCTGCTTCAGCAGAGAGCTGCCACAGCAAGGGGGCCCTTTGTGGAAGCTTTGCTGTTGTATCGTCTTCAGCCAATTGATGGGAAGTAGTGCATGCAACTAAAAGAAGTATCTATAAAATGCAGGAAAGAGAAGAGGAAAATGCTGCTTGAGCTGTTGGGCAGAACAGAAGCTCAGCCTGTTAAAGAACAACTGGCATTTCCATGGCCGTGTTTCTATTCTCTCCTGGCAAAAGAGGCCCAAATGTAGACAGAGCCTACTATAGTGTCCTTGTTGTTCTCTTGCTTGCTGTGGGAAAGGGCTGTTGCTCCTTGAGGCATGTTGGGAAAGGGAAATGCTCTCCGTTGGGAATGACTTGTGCTGTGGGAGCCCCCTTTCTAAGGGCACTTTTCTAAGGGCCTCTGGTTCCTTTTCCCTTGCTCCCTGCAGGTCACCTCTCACACAGATGGAGACAAGCCTGTCCTTTGGTGAGTAGCAAAGGAACCTCTGACGTTGCTGGCGTGTAAGAACTGTGCAGCAAGCTGTGGGCTTGGCCTGTTGTAATAGAGTGTGGAGTGCCCGGCTGAAAGAAAGACCAACTGCCTGGTGGCATCAGCAGTAGCAAAGGGAGCACTGGCTCCTTCCTAATTTTCCAGTGAGAGAGCCTTTCAAGAGATGAAAGGCAAATGTGACAGCTCCAAGGTGTCTTGCTGATTCCAGCCAGCATGGAAGATCAAATGTGCAGCAAGAGGGAGTACCACCTCATTCAGCCATCTTCATAGGGCTTTCATGACTCAGAATCCCACTTGTATCCAAGTCTATAATTTGCCCTTCTTCTGGGTGCTTTCCCAGCTCAGTAGAAAGCAGCCCTGAAAGGAGTTGGCTTTTCCCAGTCTCTCTCACTTCTGTCTGTCTGCAGGGCTCAACCACAGGGTCAGCACCTCCTCTGGCTGACGCTGTTATTGAGGAAGTGGATGAAGAGGAGCAAAACAACATCAAGCCTCCAGCTGCTCTCCCTCCACAGCCTGAACTTGCAGAGCCAGTAAGTGGCATCTGAGCTTGGCACTGCCTGTGGTGCAGGGCCAAGCTTCAAGCTTTGGATGACCCAGCCCTCGTTGCTCGCGGCTGAAGATGCTGGGGGCTGTGTGCCTGCCATGACGTAGTGCTGCTTCAGCCAAGCCAGGGACCCCTGGCCAGTGGGTTCTGAACTTTGACACTTGAGCGTCACTTTTCTGGGATGCTGAGAGGGCCCGAGAATGTCTCTTGGGATCAGACAAGAGGCAGCATTAAATTATTCCCAACGTAGAAGTGAGCCCCTTGTGCCCACTGTCAGTGCGGGCTGCCTGCAGTCAGTGGACGGAGTGGTGCAAAGCCTCAGTTGACAGCCTTGCGGGATTATTTTGGGAGACACTGGTCCCTGAAATGGACTAGCCACTCTCCATGGACTAATTAGCTTCAGGCATAAAGTAGACTGTCCTGGACTTCCCCACGGTCAGAGCAGGGTTTGGGTGAGGAGAATCCTAGGAGGCTCCACATTGTAAAGGGCGGATGGGTCTCAGCAGGGCTGGAACGCAACTCCCATGGGCTGCCCCCTAATGCCTGAAATACAGAGGGGAAATCAGAGAAACAGATCAGAGAAGGGGCACGCTCCAGACTTGTGATCAGACAGTTGCATGTGCTAGCTCCATGGTGATTTCATTGTCAAGGAAAACACAGGAGGAGGAGGAGGAGGAGGAGGAGAAGAACAAGGCTCTGGGGCCATGCTCTGATCTCTTTCTGGACCTTTTCAAACCCATTGATCCCCTGCTGCAGTGATCTTGCAGGAAAGCAACGGTGGAGCAGGGAAGTGGCCATGAGGGGCTGTATCAAAGCAGCCTTAGTGGTTTTCCCATTGCCTTTGAGAAGGGGACATCCAAAACTCCCCAGCTGAGGAGGCCTGGTGGTGGCTGGCAGCATCTTCCGAAAGCCTTGCTTTTGCTGTGTGCTCTCTGGGGCATCTGTACCAGCCACCCTTCTGAGGGGCAATCCTTTCTTGTCCCAGCTCAACACAGGCTCTGCCATTCAGCGTGCCGCTGGACCAGCATCGCCTGCAGCAGCCAGCACTCCCCCAGCTGCCGGCCCTTCATCCGGCAGCCCAGCCCAGCAGCCCGAGATGAGAGAGGAGCAGGACCTGAAGACACTGAGTACGTCTGGTGTATTTCTTGTCTGCCAGAGCAGTGTGTTGTCTGCGGTTCCCGGTGTAGGCTCAGCCAGAAGTTCCCCCTCAGTCTCGGAGGCACTCAACAGAACCCGTGGTTGTGCTTTGAGGCAGTGAGGGAGTGCTCAGGGTGTTCCTGCTGCCTCTGGGGGCAGCTGAGCCTGGCTTGGATCTGCCTGGGCTGCCTTCTGTGCCAAAGGCAAAAGCAGAGATTGCTTCTGGTTGAGCAGAAGGGCTGGCACGTCGCAAGTGACTAGGCCCCAGGCAGCTCTCAAACTCCTGACAGTGGGGATGCATTTTGGAATGTCCGGGGAGCAGCGTCTCTGGTTGAAAGTGAGCTCCTTGCACGGCTTTTGTCTTTCTCAGGGAGCATTGTGAGTCTGGGTGAGCCAATGAAGAAATACAGGGCATTTGAAGAACTTGGACGAGGGTAAGTGTGACGTCTACTCCATAAAACAAACCATGGGCCGGGTCTTCAGCTTATGCAATATCAAGCGTGAAGTCAGGCAAGCTCCAAACATGGTCAGACTCTGGCTTTGCCTCCTGCCACCTCTCAGGATTGCTCAGTCAGAGCAGTCAGGAAGCATCATCAAAGACAACTTGATGCTAGCCATGTCTCGCTTGCAGCACTGAGGAGCAGGAGCTGAAAGATCCCCTGCCTCTGTGTCTGTGTGGCCTCAAAGAGCACCTTGCCACTCAAGAGCTGCCTGATAACAGTTCTACAAGGCAGTGTTTTCAAAGTTAGTCTTCTCCAGATTTCAACCCACGTGCACACCTGTGTGAAAACCCTCACACAGAGGGAGTCCCCCTTAACACTGGAATGGAACTAACTGGGCGTGTGCCTTGGAGATTTGCAGAAGGCCTTGGTCTTCGTGTGGGAGCTCAGTGCTCCCTTGGACACCCTGCCCTGCATGGCAGAGGGCTGGTGGGCTGGTGCGCTGTCGGCTGACGAGGTGCCACAGCCAGGCATTTTCTAAGGAGTCCAGGCAGCCTGGGGAGATCTCCTGCCTAGGCTTGCTTTCACTGCCAGCTGGAAAGAGCTTTTTCTGCTGCCATTCTCTTTCTAGGGGGTTTGGAGCTGTTTATAAAGCCCTCGACACCAGCACAGGACAACAGGTAAAGTGTCAATACCCCCAGGAGTTTCTCCTAAGCTCTGCTGTCTAGAAACAAGGCGGTTTGGCACAGCTCGCTGTGTCATGGCACAAGCACTCTCTCCGTGCTCCTTCCTCTCTCCGTCTCCCTCTCGTGCAGGGAGCCACTTCTCAAGTTAATGGTCGCCAATGTCTTTTTAGGTGGCCATCAAGATAATGTCGCTTGAGGAGATGTCCGAGGAGCTGGCTGTCAATGAAATCCTGGTCATGAGGGACAGCAGGAATCCCAATATTGTTAGCTACTTAGACAGGTTGGGATATTCTCTAGTCTATGTAGCTTTAGAGAGTGCAAGCCAGAAGTGACAACGCCCTTTGGTCAACCAGCAGAAAATGGAGCTGTTCATGATTTCTCTGCAGGGGAGGGGTTTGCACCTGGTGTTGAAGAATCTCTTCTGGCATATGTAGCTTGGACAGCAGTTGCAAAAGCCTGGGTCAGGCCCTCGGGTGACTGAGCTGGGCCCGTTCCTCTCTCTCTCTCTCTCTGTCCCCATGCTGTGGTTTGCTTCTTTCAGCTACCTGGTGGATACAGAGCTCTGGCTGGCGATGGAGTTCATGGACGGCGGCACGTTGTTTGATGTGCTCAGTGCAGTGTACCTGGAGGAAGGACAGATAGGCGCTGTCTGTCGGGAGGTGAGGGATCCCGCTTTTGCTTTCCCCGGCCTGCCCAGGATGGCTCTTGTGAACTGGTGGTTAAGGACAGCAGAGATTTCTTGCTCCCGGCTTTCTTTTGCTGCTGCTGTCACGACACAGAGGAGAAGTAATAGCATTCGTCTGAAGTGAGCTGCCTGTCGGAGTCCCCGCACTCCTCAGGCTCTGTCCTTGCACTCTTCCCTACTGTCTGTCCTCTGGCGCTCGTGCTCGCTCACTTGCTTCGTTTCCTGGTTTCCTCCTCTCAGCTTTGCCTCTGAATGTTTGCCTGGAGCCTGTCTGTCTGTCCTACTTTCCTTGACATTCTAAGCCCGCATGCAGGTGGCAGAATTTCAAGCCAAGGCTAAAGGAGATGTCCTCAGCTTCAAAAGATAGCATTGCAGCCCCGATGGCGATGGATTCTGAAACAGGTCTATTGTGCTACTTCCCCCTCTGCTGCCACAGGGCTTCCGAGAAAATCTTTGCCACGCTGCTCGCCAGCCAAAGGTCACGTGCTCGGTACCCACGGCAGGATGGACTTGTGCAAGCTCCAATGCCTTCACTTTGAAATATAGAAAACACTTCTAAGAGCATTGAAGCAGCAAGCTCTTCCTCTTGAACGCACCATGATAGTGCAGCCTCCTTCACAATTCCCTGAGAAAGCTGTCAATCTCTTAGAGCCCTTTCCTTTATTGTAGGAGGAAATCAGATGCTGAAATGTTAACTTTCCCTCCCTTCTTTCTCTCTCAGTGCCTGCAAGGACTGCATTTCCTTCATTCCCGCCAAGTCATCCACAGAGACATCAAAAGCAACAACGTTCTTGTGGGCATGGACGGATCGGTCAAATTGGGTGGGTATCCCTGCTCAGGTGCAGCGCTCCCTGCGTGTGCTCTGGGGTTGCTTTTTGCTGACTGCCACTTGCCCAGAAGCGCTGTTCAGCCAGTTCATGAATCGTGAGGGTGTTTTTGAAATGGCCAATGCCTTATTTCCCTGGCTCCAGCCACGTGGAAGGAGAGCTCGGCTGCGTTTTCAGCTAGATTCAGCACGGCCTTGTCAGGCTTGGGGTGGGCCATCCTTTAGCCTGGTTTGCCAGTGGTAGCTGGCTTTGACAGGGTTTGTTTTTCTCCTCAGCTGACTTTGGCCTCTGTGCTCAGCTCAGCCCTGAGCGCAGCAAGCGCAGCTCCAGCGTTGGCACGCCCAGCTGGATGGCACCGGAAGTGGTGAGAGGAGAAGCCTATGGCCCCAAAGTGGACATCTGGTCCCTGGGGATCATGGGGCTGGAAATGGTGGAAGGGGAAGCTCCTTACGAGAGGGAAGCCCGTCCCAGGGTAAGGTGCAGCTTAGAAAGGGGGCTCTGTGTGGGGAGAGCTGTTGCGGCTAGGAAAGGAGCAGGCAGAGTGTCCTCTTCCATCCATGTGCTGTAGGTTTTTGAGCTGATAGAAAGGAACGGGCCCCCAAAACTGCAGAACCCCAAGCACCACTCGGCTCTCCTGCGCGACTTTCTGCGCTGCTGCCTGCAGGCAGACGAGGACAGGCGCTGGTCTGCCCAGGAACTCCTGCAGGTAAGAAAAAGCAAAGGGGCAAAAAGCCCCGTGAGGACACCTGCATCAAGGGACCAAGAGGAGTGTGGGTCACGTGGGTGAGACAGGTTACAGGACAGGAAGGGCCCACGCAGAATGGGCTGCCCTCGGTCCTCTTGGTGTGTCGTTCTGATAGCCAAGGAATCCTGCTTGGGCCCGTGAGGATGGGATCATGGAAAGTAACGGTTCCTTTCATGTTGGTTTTTCTTCTGGCAGCATCCGTTTGTGACCTCAGGCGAGCCAGCCTCCAGCCTGGCTGCTCTGATCACCTCAGCCAAGCAAGAGCTGGAAGACTGGAGAGGAGACGCTTGCGCCTGAGGAGGCCCTTGTGCCGTGCCAGCTCAGAGCAGGGAAAAGGGGATGTATAGTGTTCCGGCAGAGAGTTAGCCACCCCCTGACTTTTAAAAGGAGCTGTGCTGTAGATAGGAAATGTAATGGCTTCGTAACCTTGCCATTTTATTAAAATGACACATTTTTATTAAAAATGGTGTTCAATGTTTATTGCTGTTGTTTTTTTCTCTCAAAAGATTAACTTTTAAAAATTAAGGAAATTGAGGGAGTGACTTCTATGGACTACAGCATCTAGGTAGCTTAGACAAGAGGGGATTGTTTAGCTTGGAATAGAGTATTGTTAATTTAGGGAAGCTCTGAGGTATCTTTTAAGTAGAAAAGAATGAATTGTCCTGATAAGAATTAAGCTGTGAGAGGGAAAGCTGTGATGCAGCAGAACTGCACCATGCAGGCGCTACAAGCTGTCAGCCTGATCAGGGCAGAATGATGAAGATGAAGAAGCAGTGAGGGGATACTTTGTTTCAGCCAGAGTGGCAATAAAACTAAAATATCCAGAGTTTTGGAAGGCTTCCTTCCCTGCCATGCTGTAGCTAAGCTCGACGGTCCCTTTCAGGGGCCCAAAGAGCATGCTGAGCTAAGCAGCTTGGCTTACCTGAACTGGGGAGAGCAAGTGCAGGAAAACTGGAGAGGAGACGCTTGTACCTGAGGAGGCCCTTGTGCCTCGCCAGCTCAGAGGAGGCAAAAGGGGACGTATCGTGCATTGGCAGAGATTCAGCCATCCCCTGAGTTTTTTTGAGGAGCTGTGCTGTAGATAGGAAATGTAATGTTTTGAGGGTCTCTTAGCTTAGCTGTCTTTAGTTAGGACTATAGACCATAGAAAGCTTCATTCATGACGAAGCATTGTTTAGATAAGAGCAGAGTATTGTCGATGTAGGGAAGCTCAGAATTATCCTTTAAGGAGAAATGAATGAATTGTCATAAGAAGAATTAAGCTATCAAAGAAGAAGCTGGGATTCAGCAGATCTGGAGCACACATGTCCCACGTGCTTGCAGCCTGAACTAGCCATCTGGAGGACAAAATGAGGAAGATGAAGATGGTGATGTAAGCAGAAGATGCTCTGTTCCAGCGCTTGGTTTCAGCATGACTGGCAATAAAAACTCTAAACCCTCCAGAGCCCTGGAATGTTCCCTTCCATGTCATGCTGTGCCTAAGCTGGTCAGTGCAGTGCCTTCGAAGCTGTGCGCTCGGGATGGGCTCTCCCGTTCATGGCTTTGCACTGCTTCCGAGTGGCCCAAGGCTCTCTCCCTTCACAGAGGGGCCCTGCCCTGCCCTGCCCCATCTGGCCCCTGACAGCTGCTCCACACCGCCCCACCTGGCTTGCAGAGACCTTGTCCCCCATGCCCTGGCATCTCCAGTTCCAGCTGCACCTCCTGGTGTATCAAGAGAAGGGACCAAGCCCCTCTTGTTTGTCCTTCCTGGCAATCACTTGGTATTGAAGAATAAAGGAGGGCTGAAACTCTTGAGGCCCAGAGGCCTGCCGCTGGAGCTCTACTACCTCAGTCCTGAACGGTGACCAGAGTCAAAGAGAGACACTCCTCTCTCTCACCCATAAGCATCTGCAGGCTTATGTTAATGCAACAGGTTTTATTGGTATCACCCCGTTCAACCGCCCTTTTTTCCTGATATGAACTCCCCCTTGAATGTTCTCCCCTCTCTTGTCCCCTGTTGGTCTCAGTTTACTGCAATGCTCCGCTCCTGTTACCTCACTGGTTCCCCACATGGCTGCCCCTCCTCTGCCTCCCTTGTACTCAGTTGCCGTTGGCCCTCCGAGCTGCCCCTTTTCCCCTCATATTAAGCCCTGTGTCCTCAGCCCCATTTTGTCTCTGTCCCTGGAGCCTCTTCATGGCACTGAGGCACCTTTGCAGCTCCACACAAAGACCAGTCTCTCGCCTCATTCACCAACATTTTAAGCAAGCATGCTCCACATCCTGGGAATGCAGAGGCACAGAGGCCAGTTGTGGACGTGTGCTAACAGAAACGGCGCGTCTTCCTAACGCTTCCCTCTCTTAAACCTTTGGAGCTCCAAAGCGCTCTGCTCAAGTGGGTCTGAGGGCCTACACTCAGCTTTCCACGCTACCGTCTCATTCTTCCTTCTCTAAGCCCTACAAGGGGCTGGTTGATGTCAGCTGACTTGGAAATGGGGAAAATGAGATGCTTTCTTATTGAGGCAATTCTTCTGGGTAACTACTGCAGGGTTTTTTCAGCAACAGAATTTCAAGATAGTGCTGGGCCTTTCAGCAATTGCATTGGTTTTCAAATGCCACCCTCAGCATCTGAAGTGTGAGGAGCCCATTGTAAAGCTTCTTTAAAGACAATGTGCTGTCCACCAGCAGAGGACCGGTCTGTGCTGAGTCACCAGAAAAGCAAGCTAAGCCAGGGATCATTATTCCATGGGAAAAAAGAGTTGAATTCCAGAGGAGTCGCATGCACTTTTTTTCCCCCCTCCCCTCCCACCCAGTACTTCCATTCAACTTTCCAGCTGATTCCTGGATTGAGCTGGAAATTTTGACAGAGAGGGGAATGACTGCATCTGATTTTTACTGGGATTTGGCTATCTGAACGTCTGCTTGGAATCTTACAGGAAGCATAGAGTCTAGGCAAACCTCTGTGAGACTGCAGCTTTGGACTGTTCCAAAAGGCCCTTCCTTGGGCTCGACATCTGCAGGGCATTGCAGAGCAGTGGGCTGCAGGCTGCTGCCAGATATCCAAAACAGCACAACTCTGACAGCCCAAGAATCACCGCACAGCTCCTCTGGATGTTCGGAGGCTTTCGATGGCCAAAGCAAGAGCAAGCAGGACAAGAGGAGCTTTGTGTCAAGAGCTAAGCCAGCATCTCCCTGCCACATAGGGAGGTCAGGCTCCAAACAGAGTGGGAGCAACAATCAGCATGCACCTGTGTGCTCAAGAAGCAGCTGCACACTGCAATACTCCTGGAAATGTATTTACTTTGCTTCTTTTTCCCCTAAATGTCACGGAAGAAGTTGACTTTTCAGAACCAACGAAGATGCCAGCCAGAAGAAGCACGCTTGCTTTTGGTTCTTGCGTGCTGGCTGGGCCGGTGTGTTTTCTGAGTTCCCCTGGGGTGCCTTGAGCACTGGCTTATGGACTGTAAGGACATGTTCTGCTGCTTTATGACCGAGGAGAACTTCCCAGGCTTTTCTTTTGCATCCACTGTACAGAAGGTTTGGTTGCCGGGCACAACAAACCCAGAGCAGCTGCTATTGTCAGGTCAAGGGAGCGGTGCCACGTCACAGTGCTGTCAGCACAGCGATGTCCCGGTGCACCCAAGGCCTGGTTGTCCAGAGCAGCTTTTCCGCTCGCTCCCTGCAGGAGGATCCTTGTGATCAAGGAGTTCTCAGCAGACGGCCTGCCCCCCGAGAGGAGTCTTGGTTTTTCCCTTGGGTGGCATTCAGTGTGCAAACCCGCAGAGCACGGCTAAAATGATCGGGCGAGTCTGTGCCGCGGTGTGCACCGTCTTCTCTCTTGCTTATTCTGGCTATTACCTGATCCACCTGACTCGTAAGTAAAGGTTTATCCTGGGGCTGGCATCACCTGGCTTTTGCCTCACTCTGCTCTTTATGCCGCAGTAGTGACCAAGTTTCTTTTGGGAACAAAATTGCCATTAAGATGCCACGGGTTTGGTAAATCTGCTGCCAGCAGCATCAGCTAAGAAGGGGGTATCTGTACTGGGTGGTAGGCGCAGAGTATTTGCAGAGTATTTGCAATGTAATTTGCAACCTGCAGCGCTTGCGTTCCCTCCCACGGGACAGCGCGTGGCAGTGGAGTCTGTCATTTCCTCAAGCTTGCTGCTTCAACCAAGACAACCTGCAAATTGCAGACTCCAGGGAGAGATGCTCAGGAGTACTCTGAGCATCTGCGCTTCTCTCCAGGAGTGAAGGAAAGCATCTTTTGCTCCAACTTCTGCCATTCACAGGCCTTGGCTGTCTGACTTGACCCTTTTATGGTGCGCCAAGAAAGCCATTCCCTTGGCAATGCGGGACCAACTCCAATCCAGTTAGGGTTTGCTGCTGAACCCAGGAGCTGTTCCTGGGCTGCTTCAGCAGAGAGCTGCCACAGCAAGGGGGCCCTTTGTGGAAGCTTTGCTGTTGTATCGTCTTCAGCCAATTGATGGGAAGTAGTGCATGCAACTAAAAGAAGTATCTATAAAATGCAGGAAAGAGAAGAGGAAAATGCTGCTTGAGCTGTTGGGCAGAACAGAAGCTCAGCCTGTTAAAGAACAACTGGCATTTCCATGGCCGTGTTTCTATTCTCTCCTGGCAAAAGAGGCCCAAATGTAGACAGAGCCTACTATAGTGTCCTTGTTGTTCTCTTGCTTGCTGTGGGAAAGGGCTGTTGCTCCTTGAGGCATGTTGGGAAAGGGAAATGCTCTCCGTTGGGAATGACTTGTGCTGTGGGAGCCCCCTTTCTAAGGGCACTTTTCTAAGGGCCTCTGGTTCCTTTTCCCTTGCTCCCTGCAGGTCACCTCTCACACAGATGGAGACAAGCCTGTCCTTTGGTGAGTAGCAAAGGAACCTCTGACGTTGCTGGCGTGTAAGAACTGTGCAGCAAGCTGTGGGCTTGGCCTGTTGTAATAGAGTGTGGAGTGCCCGGCTGAAAGAAAGACCAACTGCCTGGTGGCATCAGCAGTAGCAAAGGGAGCACTGGCTCCTTCCTAATTTTCCAGTGAAGAGCCTTTCAAGAGATGAAAGGCAAATGTGACAGCTCCAAGGTGTCTTGCTGATTCCAGCCAGCATGGAAGATCAAATGTGCAGCAAGAGGGAGTACCACCTCATTCAGCCATCTTCATAGGGCTTTCATGACTCAGAATCCCACTTGTATCCAAGTCTATAATTTGCCCTTCTTCTGGGTGCTTTCCCAGCTCAGTAGAAAGCAGCCCTGAAAGGATTGGCTTTTCCCAGTCTCTCTCACTTCTGTCTGTCTGCAGGGCTCAACCACAGGGTCAGCACCTCCTCTGGCTGACGCTGTTATTGAGGA